>NW_028124470.1:0-62000 GCF_965194825.1 Balaenoptera physalus
ACTGTCATCACAATGCTCCATGGCCCCTGTAATCACATTGCTCCATGCTCCGTTTCATCACATTGCTCCATGACCACTGTCATCACAATGCCCCATGATGACTGTCATCACAATGCTCCAAGGCCCCTTTCATTACAATGCTCCATGACCCCTTTCATCACAATGTTCCATGAGAGTTGTCATCACAATGCTCCATGACCCCTGTCATCACAATGTTCCCTGCGCTTGTCATCACAATGCTCCATGGCACCTGTAATCACAATGCTCCATGCCCTTATTATCACAATGCTCAGGATCTCTTGTCATCACAATGCTCCATGACCCCTGTCATCTCAATTCTCCATTGCCTTTGTATTCACAATGCTCGATGGTCCATGTAATCACAGTGCTCCATTACCCGTTTCATCACAATGCTCCATGAACACTGTCATCACAATGTTCCATGACAGTTGTGATCACAATGCTCTATGACCCATGTCATCATAATGTTCCCTGCTCTTGTCATCACAATGCTCCATGGCCCCTGTCATCACAATGCTCCATGCGCTTGTCATCACAATGCTCCAGAACACTTGTCATCATAATGCTCCATGACACTTGTCATCACAATGCTCCATGGCCTTTGTCATCACAAGGCTCCATGGCCCCTGTCATCTCAGTGCTCTATGATACCTTTCATCACAGTTCTTGATGACCACTGTCATAAGAATGCCCCATGACACCTGTCATCACAATTCGCCATGGCCCTGGTCATCACAATGCTCCATGAATGGTGTCATCACCAGTTTCCAAGACACTTGTCATCACAATGATCCATTTCCAGTTTCTTGACAATGCTCCATGACCCCTGTCACCTCAATGCTCAATGGCATTTGTATTTACAACGCTCCATGGACCCTGTAATCACAGTGCTCCATGACAACGTTCATCACAATGTTCCATGACAACTGTCATCACAATGCCCCATGACGCATGTCATTACAATGCTCCAAGGACTCTCTAATCCCAATGCGCCATGATCCCTTTTAGCACAATGTTCCATGACACTTGTCATCACAATGCTTCATGAACTATGTCATCACAATGTTCCCTGCTCATGTCATCACAATGACCCATGTCCCCTGTAATCACAATGCTCCATACCCTTTTCATCACAATGCTCCAGAATTCTTGTCATCACAATGATCCATGACCCATGTCATCACAATGCTCCATGATCCCTGTCATCACAATGCGCCATGATCACTGTAATCACAATGATCCATGACCCCTTTCATCACAATGCCCTTACCCCCTGTCACCACAATGCTCAATGACCACTGTCATCAAAATGCTCCATGACCCTTGTAATCTCAATGCTCCATGACCCCTGTCATCACAAGCAGCCATGCCCTTGTCATCACAATGCTCCATGACAACTTTCATCGCAATTCTCCATGACCCATTTCATCACAATACCACATGGCCCCTATCATCACAATTCTCCATGACACTTGTCATCGCAATGCTACATGCCATTGTCATCAAAATGCTCCATACCCCTTCTCATCAAAATGCTCCATGACACTTGTCTCACAATGCCACCTGACCCACTTCCCCACATTGCTCCTTGAGCCCTGTCATCACAATGCTCCATGAGCCCTGTCATCACAATGCTACATGGCCTTTGTCATTACAATGCTCCATGTCCCCTGTAATTACAGTCCTCCATGACCCCTTTCATCACAACTCTCCTTGACACTTGTCTCACAATGCTCCATACCCTTGCATTACAATGTTCCATGCCCTCTCTCATCACAATGCTCCATGGCCCTGTCATCACAATGCTGCATGACCCTTTCATCACGATGCTCCATGCCACTAATCATGGCAATGCTCCATGGCCTTTGTCATCACAGTGATCCCTCTCGCTTGTCATAACAATGCTCCATGATCCATATCATCACAATGCTCCATGACCACATTCATCACAATGCTACATGACCACTTTAATCACAATGCCCCATGACCACATTCATCAAAATGCCCCATGAACAATTTCATCACAATGCTCCATGACTCCTTTCATCAAAATGCTCCATGACCATTGTCATCATGTGGCTCCATGCCATTATCATCACAGTGCTCCATGACAACTGTCATCGCAGTGTTCCACGCCCTTATCATTACAATGCTCCATGACCCTTGTCTAAAATGCTACATGCCGGTGACATCAAAAAGCTCCATTTCCCCTGTCATCACCAGGTTCCATGACACTGGTCATCACAATGTTCCATGGCCCCTGTCATTCAAAATGTCATATGATCGCTGTCATCACAATGCTCCAGGCCCGCTGTCATCAAGAGCCATGACCCCTTTCATCACAATGCTCCATAACCACTCTTATCACAATGATCCATGGCCCTTGTCATCACAATGCTCCTTGGTGCATGTCATCACAAAGATCCATGACCACTTTCAGCACAATGCTCCATGACCCCTTTCATCACAATTCTCCATGACCATTGTCATCACAATGCTCCATGATCCCTTTCATCACAATTCTCCCTGACCCCTGTCATCAGAAAGATCCATGGCCCTTTTCATCACAGTGCTCCTTGGCGCTTGTCATAACAATGCTCCATGATCCCTGTCATAACAATGATCCATGATTCCTGTCATCACAATGATCGATGGCGCTTGTCAAAATAATGCTCCTTGATCCCTGTAATCACAATGATCCATGACGATTGGCATCACAATACTCTAGGCCGTTGTAATCACAATGTTCCATGACCCGTTTCCCCACAAAGCTCCATGATCCCTGTCATCACAATGTCCCATGACTCTTATCATCACAATGCTCCATGGCCCCGGTCACCACAATGACCTATTACTGCTGTCATCACAATGATCCATGGCCCCTTTCATCACAATGATCCATGATCCCTGTAATCACAATGATCCATGAACCCTTTCATCACAATGTTACTGTTTCCCTTTCATCACAATGCCCATGCCAACTGTCACCACAATGCTCCATGACCCCTGTCATCACAATGCTCCATGGCCATTGTCATCACATTGCTCCATGGCCCCTGTCATCACAATGCTCCATGACCCTTGTAATCTCAATGTTGCATGGCCTTTGTCATCACAAAGCTCCACGACCTTGTCATCCCAATGCACAATGACATCATTCATCTCAATGCCCCATGGCTGCTGTCATCACAGTGATCCATGGGCCTTTTCCTCAGAATGCTCCATGACCACTGTCATCACAATGCTCCATGCGCCCTTTCATCACAATGCTTTATGGCCCTTGTCATCACAATGCTTAATGGCGCTTATCATTACAATCCTTCATGGAACATGTAATCACAATGATCCATGACCCTTTTAATCACTATGCCCCATGACCCCTTGCATCAAAATGCTCTATGACCCCTTTCATCAAAATGTTCTATGACCATTGCATTAAAGGCTCCTTGCCCTTATCACCACAATGCTCCAAGACACCTCTCATCACAATGCTCCATGGCCCTTAGCACCACATTGCTCCATGCCGCTTGTCATCACAATGCTCCATGATCCTTGTAATCAAAATGCTCCTTGACCTCTTTCATCACAATGTTAAAGTACCCCTTTCATCACAATGCTCCATGCCGCCTGTCACCACAATGCTCCATGATGCCTGTCATCACAATGTTCCATAGCCCTTGTCATAACAATGCGCCATGGCCCCTGTCATCACAATCCTCCATGACCCTTGTAATCGCAATGCTCCATGGTCCTCAACATCACAAATCTCCACGCATTTGTCATTACAATGCTCCATGACCCCTGTCAACACAATTCTCCATAGTGTTTTTCATCACAATGCTCCATGACCATATTCATCACAATGCTCCATGACCACTTTCATGACAAGGCTCCATGACTACTTTCATCACAATGCCCCATGACCCCTGTAATCAAAATGCTCCATGGCCCTTGTCATCACAATGCTCCAAGACCCCTGTCATCACAATTATCCATGGCCATTGTCTTCACAATGCTCCATTACCCTTGTCATCACAATGCTCCATGCCCTTCTCATCACAATTCTCCATGACCCTTGTCATCACCATGCTCCATGATGCTCGTCATCACAATGATCCAGAGCCTTAGTGCCTGAGTTGGGAGTAGTATCATTGCCTCAATTAGGGACACTGTCAGAGCCTGAGTTGGGACTAGTGTCCGGGCCATAGTTAGGGACAGTGTCAAAGCCTGAGTTGGAAGTAGTTTAAGGGCCTTAGTTAGGGACAGTATCAGGGCCTGAGGTAGGAGTAGTCTCAGGGCCTTAGTTAGGGACTGTGTCAGTGCCTGTGTTGGCAGTAGTGACAGGGCCTTAGTTAGGGATAGTGTCACTGCTGGAGTTGGGAGTAGTTTCAGGGTCTTTGTTAGGGACAGTGTCAGGGCCTTAGCTAAGAGTAGTGTTAAGGCCTTAGTTAGGGAGAGTGTCAGTACCGGAGTTGCGAGCAATGTCAGAGGTTTAGTTAGTGACAGTTTCAGGGCCTGAGGTTGGAGTAGTCTCAGGGCCTTAGTTTGGGAGAGTGTCAGTGCCTGAGTAAGGAGTAGTGTCAGGGCCTAAGTTATGGACAGTGTCAGTGCCTGAGTTAGGAGTAGTGTGAGGGCCTTTCTTAGTTATCGTGTCAGGGCCTGAGTTCGGAGTAGTGTCAGGGACTTAGTTTGGGACAGGGTCAGGGCCTGAGTAAGGAGTATTCTCAGGGCCTTAGTTAGGGACAGTGTCAGTGACTGTGTAAGGAATAGCGTTAGGGCCTGATTTAGGAGTATTGTGAGAGTGGTATTTAGGGACAGTGTCAGGGCCTGTGTTGTGAGTAGTGTAATAGCCTAATGTAGCAACAGTGTCAGTGCCTGAGTTGGGAGTAATGTCAGGGCCTTAGTTAAGGGCAGTGTCAGTGCCTTAGGTGGGAGTAGTATCAGGCCTATTTAGGGACAGTGTCAGGTGCCTATGTTGGGAGTATTTTCACTGCCTTAGTTAGGGACAGTGTCAGTGCTTGAGTTGGGAGTAGTGTCAGGGCCTTAGTTAGGGACAATATCAGTGGCTGAGTTGGCAGTAGTGTTGAGGCCGTAGTTAAGGACAATGTCAGTGGCTGAGTTGGGAGTAGTGTCAGGGTCGTTGCTAGGGAGAGTATCAGGGCCTGAGTTAAGAGTAGTGTCAAGGCCTTATTTACGGAGAGTGTCAGTTCTTGAGTTAAGAGTAGTGTAATGGCCTTAGTTAGTGGCAGTGACAGTGCCTGTGTCTGGAGTGGAGTCAGGGCCTTATTTAGGGTAGTATCCATGCCTGAGTTAGGAGTAGTGTCAGGGCCTTATTTAGGGACAGTTTTAGGGCCTGAGGTTGGAGTAGTCTCATGGCCTTAGTTAGGGAGAGTGTCAGTGCCTGACTTAGGAGTAGTGTCAGGGCCTAAGTTATGGACACTGTCAGAGCCTGAGTTGGCAGTAGTTTCAAGGCCTTAGTTATGGACAGTGTCAGGGCCTGAGGTAGGAGTAGTCTCAGGGCCAAAGTTAGGGTGAGTGTCAGTGTCTGATTTATGGGTAGTGTCAGGGCCTAAGTTATGGACAGTATCAGTTCCTGAGTTAGGAGTAGTGTGAGGGCCTTTCTTAGTTATTGTGTCAGGGCCTGAATTTGGAGTAGTGTCAGGTCCTTAGTTAGGGACAGTCTCAGTGACTGTGTTAGGAATAGTGTTAGGGCCTGATTTAGGAGTAGTGTGAGAGCGTATTTGGGGACAGTGTCAGGGCCAGTGCTGTGAGTAATGTAAGAGCCTAATTTAGCCACAGTGTCAGTGCCTGAGTTGGGAGTAATGTCAGGGCCTTAGTTATGGACTGTGTCAGTGCCTTACCTGGGAGTAGTATCAGGACCTAGTTAGGGACAATATCAGTGCCTATGTTGGTAGAATTTTCACTTCCTTAGTTAGGGACAGTGTCAGTGCCTGAGGTGGGAGTAGTGTCAGGGCCTTAGTTAGGCACAATATCAGTGGCTGAGTTGGCAGTAGTGTCGGGACCTTAGTTAGGGACAACGTCAGTGGCTGAGTTTGGAGTAGTGTCAGGGTTGTTGTTAGGGACAGTGTCAGTGCCTGAGGTGGGAATAGTGTCAGGGCATTAATAAGGGACAGTGTAATTGCCTGTGTTGGGAGTAGTGTCAAGGTCTTAGTTAGGGACAGTGTCACTGGCTGAGTTGACATTAGTGTCATGTCCTTAGTTAGGGACAGTTTCAGGGCCTGAGTTAGTAGTAGCGCCACAGCTTTAGTTAGGGATAGTGTCAGTGCCTGAGTTGGGAGTAGTGTCAGGGCCTTAGTTAGGAAAAATATCAGTGGCTGAGTTGGCAGTAGTTTCAGGGCCGTAGTTAGGGACAATGTCAGTGGCTGAGTTGGGAGTAGTGTCAGTGTCTTAGGGACAGTGTCAGGGCCTGAGTTAAGAGTAGTGTCAAGGCCTTAGTTACAGAGAGTGTCAGTTCTTGAGTTAAGAGTAGTGTAATGGCCTTAGTTAGTGGCAGTGACAATGTCTGAGTTCGGAGTGGAGACAGGGCCTTATTTAGGGTAGTATCCGTGCCTGAGTTAGGAGTAGTGTCAGGGCCTTAGTTAGGGACAGTGTCAGTGCCTGAGTTGGGAGTAGTGTCAGGGCCTTAGTTAGGGACAGTTTTAGGGCCTGAGGTTGGAGTAGTCTCAGGGCCTTAGTTAGAGAGAGTGTCAGTGCCTGACTTAGGAGTAGTGTCAGGGCCTAAGTTATGGACACTGTCAGAACCTGAGTTGGCAAAACTTTCAAGGCCTTAGTTATGGACGGTGTCAGTGCCTGAGGTGGGAATAGTGTCAGGGCATTAATAAGGGACAGTGTCATTGCCTGAGTTGGGAGAAGTGTCAATGTCTTAGTTAGGGACAGTGTCACTGGCTGAGTTGGCATTAGTGTCATGTCCTTAGTTAGGGACAATTTCAGGGCCTGAGTTAGAAGTAGCATCACAGCCTTAGTTAGGGACAGTGTCAGTAACTGAGTTGGGAGTAGTGCCAGTGCCTTAGTTAGGGACAGTGTCAGTTCCTGAGTTGGGAGTAGTGTCAGGGCCTTAGTTAGGGATGGTGTCAGTGGCTTCGATGTGAGTAGTATCATGGCCGAAGTTAGGGCCAGTGTCAGTGCCTGAGTTAGGAGTAATGGCAGGGCCTTAGTTAGGGAGAGTGTCAGTACCTGATTTAGGAATAGTGTCAGGGTTTTATTTAGGGACAGTGTCAGTGCCTGAGTTAGGAGTGGAGTCAGGGCCTTATTTAAGGTAGTGTCAATGCCTGAGTTAGGAGTAGTGTCAGGGCCTTAGTTAGGGACAGTGTCAGGGCGTGAGCTGGGAGTAGTGTTAGTGCCTTAATTAGGGAGAATGTCAGTGACTGAGTTGAGAGTAGTGTCAGAGCCTTAGTTAATGACAGCACCAGTTCCTGAGTTGGGACTACTGCCAGTGCCTTAGTTAGGGACAGCACCAGTGCCCGAGTTGGGAATAGTGTCAGGGCCATAGATACGGACGGTGTCACTGGCTGAGATGGGAGTACTGTCAGGGCCTTAGTTATGGACAGTGTCAGTGCCTGAGTTGGGATTATTGTCAGGGTCTATATTATGGACAGTGTCAGGTCCTGAGTTAAGATTAGTGTCAAGGCCTTAATTTGGGAGAGTGTCAGCGTCTCAGTTGGGAGTAGTGTCAGACCCTTAGTTAGGGACAGCGTCAGTTCCTGAGTTGAGAGTAATGCCAGGGTCTAAGTTACGGACAGTGTAAGGGTCTGAGTTAGGAGTAGTCTCATGGTCTTAATTAGGGACAGTGTCAGAGACTGTGTTAGGAATAGTGTCAGGGCCTGAGTTAGGAGTAGTCTGAGACCGGTAGTTGGGAACAGTGTCAGGGCTTGAGTTTTGAGTAGTTTCAGGGCCTTAGTTAGTGAAAGTGTCAGTGCCGGAATTGGGAATAGTGTCAGGGCCTAGTTAGGGACAGTGTAAGTGCCTGAGTTGGCAGTAGTGTCAGGGCATTAGTATGGGACAATGTTAGTGCCTGAGTTGAGAATAGTGTCAGGGCCTTAGGTAGGGACAATGTTGGTGCTTGAGTGGAAGTAGTGTCAGGAACTTAGGGACAGTGTCAGTGGCTGAGATGGGAGTACTGTCAGGGTCTTAGTTAGGGAGAGTGTCAGTGCCTGAGATGGGAATAGTGTCTGGATCTTTGTTAGGGGCAGTGTCAGGGCATGAGTTAAGAGCAGTGTCAAGGCCTTAGGTCGGGAGGGTGTCAGTGCCTGTGCTGGGAGTAGTATCAGGTCCTTAGGGACAGTGTCAGGGCCTGAGGTAGAAGTAGTCTCAGGGCCTTAGTTAGGGAGCGTGTCAGTGCCTAAGTAATGAGTAGTGTCAGGGCCTAAGTTAGGGACAGTGTCAGTGCCTGAGTTGGGAGTAGTGATATGGCCTTAGTTAGGAACAGCACCAGTGCCTGATTTGGGAGTAGTGTCAGAGCCTTAGTTAGGGACAGCCTCAGTGCCTGAGTTGGGAGTAGTGTCAGGGCCTTTGTTAGGGACAATTTTCGGGCGTAAGGTAGGAGTAGTCTCAGGGCTTTAGTTAGAGACAGTGTCAGTGCCTGATTTGGGAGTACTGTCAGAGTGTATTTAGGGACAGTCTCAGTGTCTATGTTGGGAGTAGTGGCAGGGCCTTTGTTAGCAAAAATGTCAATGCCTGAGTCGGGAGTAGTGTCAGGGCCTTAGTTAGAGACAGTGTCAGGACCTGAGTTAGGAGTATTCTCAGGGCCTTAGTTAGGGACAGTGTCTGTGACTGTGTTAGGAATAGTGTTAGGCCTGATTTAGGAGTAGTGTGAGGTTGGTATTTAGGGGCAGTGTCAGGGCCTGTGTTGTGAGTACTGTAAGGGCCTAAGTTAGCGACAGTGTCAGTGCCTGAGTTGGGAGTAATGTCAGGGCCTTAGTTAGGGAGAGTGTCAGTACCTGATTTAGGTATAGTGTCAGGGCTTTATTTAGGGACAGTGTCAGTGCCTGAGTTAGGAATAGAGTCAGGGCCTAAGTTAGGGACAGTGTCAGTGTTTGAGTTAGGAGTACTGTCAGGGCCTTAGTTAGGGACAGTGTGAGTTCCTGACTTGAGTACTTTGAGGACCTTATTTAGGGCGAATGTCAGGACCTAAGTGAGGAGTAGCATCAGTGTCTTTGTTAGGTATATTATCAGCGCCTGAGTTAGGAGTAGTGTCAGGGCCTTAGTTATGGACACTATCAGTGCCTGAGTTGGGAGTAGTGTCAGGGCCGTAGTTAGGGACAGTGTCAGGGCCTGAGTTAGGAGTATTGTCAGGGCTTTAGTTAGGGACAGTGTCAGTGCCTGAGTTAGGAGTAGTGTCACAGCTTTAGTTAGAGCCAGTGTCAGGGCCTTAGTTAAGACCAGCATCAGGGCCTATGATAGGAATCAGATCAGGGCCTGTGTTACGAGTAGTGTCAGGGCCTTAGTTAAAGACACTGCCACGGCCTCAGTCCTGATTTATTCCTTACTCTCCTCACTAAGGACTTTTGACACTACTGCTAATTCAGGTCCTGATAATGTCCCTACTTAAGGCCCTGACACTTTCCCTGGCTAAGGCCCTGAACTTTTCCGAAGTCAGGCCCTGATACTGTCCTTACCAATGGCCCTGACACTACACCTAACTTAGGCCCCGAAATGATACCTAACAAAGGCTCTCTTGCTAGTCCAAACTGAAGGCCTAAAATTAGTCCTAAATAAGACCTTGACACTAATTCTAACTCAGGCCCTAACACTGTCCCTAACTAAGGCCCTGACAGTACCCCTAACAGAGGCCCTCATACGATTCCTAACAATGGCTCTGATGCTAGTCCAAACTAAGGCCCTGTAATTGGTCCTAAATAAGGTCTTGACACTAATCCTAACTCAGGCCCAGCACTGTCCCTAACTAGGTTTCTGATAGTACACCTAACTCAGACCCTAACACTACTCTTAACTCAGGCACTGACCCTCTCCTTAAGTAAGGCCTGGACACTACTCTTAACAAAGGCACTGACACTGTCCCTAACTAAAGCCCTGACACTACACCTAACTCAGTCCCTGACACTGTACTTTACAAAGGCTCTGATGTTAGTCCTAACTCAGGCCCTGACACTGTCTCTAAGTTAGGACCAGAATTTGCCCCTAATATAGGCCCTGCTGTCAGCAATAACTAAAAACTGGAAACTAGCCTGAGTTAATATCCTGATATATTTCTAACCAAGGTCCTGACACTGTCCCTAAGAAAGCCCTGTCACTGTCTTTAAGTGAAGACCTGAGGCTGTCCGTAACTCAGGCCCTGAAGCTTTCTCTAAGTGAGGCCTTGACGCTGTGACTAACTAGGGCTCTGGTCATGTCTTTAACTAAGAGCCTAAAGCTGATCCAACAAAGGCACTGATGCTGCTCCTAAGTCATTCCCTGACAGTGTCCCCAGCTAAGGGCCTGACATTAGGCCTCACTAAGGTCCCGTCGCTCTCCCTAAGTCAGGCCCCGATGCTGTCCCTACCTGAAGCCCTAACACTGGTTATGAATAAGGCCCTGATATTCTCAGTAACAAAGGACTTCACACTATCCTTAGGTCATTTCCTGACAAGATTTTTAGCCTTTACCTTAACCCTGTCCGAGCTAATGTCCTACCACTTATGCTAACTAAAGACCTTATGTTGTGCCTACCTCAGGCACTGAATTTAATCCCAAGGCCGCTAGATTGTCCCTAACTACGCTCCATGCACTTAACGTCACAATGCTCCGCGACCACTGTCACCACAATGCTCCACGCCCTTATCATCACAATCCTCCATGACAACATTCATCACAATGATCCATGACACCTTTCATCACAATGCTCCATGACCCTTGTAATCACAATGCTCCATGACCCACGTCATCACAATGCTCCATGACACTTGTCATCAGAGTTTTCCATAACCTCTTTCATCACAATGATCCATGACCACTTTCATCACAATGATCCTTGGCGCTTGTCATCACAAACCTCCATGAACCCTGTCATCACAATGATCCATGACTCCTTTCCTCAGAGTGCTCCAGTACCCATTTCATCACAATGCTCCATGCCATTGTCAGCACAATGCTCCTTGGACCCTGTCATCAAAATGCTCCATCCCCTTTTCATCACAATGCTCCAGATATCCTATCATTACAATGCTCCATGCCCATGTCAAAACACTGCTCCATGACCCCTGTCATCAAAATGATCCATGACCGTTGTCATCACAATGCTGCATGATACCTTTCATCCCAATTCTCTGTGACTGAAGTTATCACAATGCTCCAGGACAATTTTCATCACAATACTCCATGCACCCTGTCATCACAGTGCCCCATAACCCCTGTAATCACAATGCTCCATAACCCTGTCATCACAATGCTACATGACACATGTTATCACATTGTTCCATGGCCTATGTATTCACAATGCTCCATGGACCCTGTAATCACAATGCTCCATGTTCCCTTTCAACACAATGCTCCATGAACCCTGTCATCACAATGCTCCAAGACCGCTGTCATCACAATGCCTCATGACGCCTGCCATCACAAATCTCCAAGGCATCTCTTACCAAAAAGCTCCATGGTCCCTGTCAGCACAATGTTCCATGACACATTGCATCACAATGCTCCATGACCCATGTCATCACAAAGTTCTCTGCCCATATCATCACAATGCTCCTTGTCACCTTTAATCACAATGCTCCATGCCCTTTCATCACAATGCTCCAGAATTCTTGTCATGGCAATGTTCTTTGACCGTGTCATAACAATGCTCCATGACCCTTGTCATCACAAAGCTCCATGACCCCTGTTATCACAGTGATCCATGACTCCTTTCCTCACAGTGCTCCAGTACCCTTTTCATCACAATGCTCCATGCCATTGTCAGCACAATGCTCCATGAACCCTGTCATCAAAATGCTCCATCCCCTTTTCATCACAATGCTCCAGATATCCTATCATTACAATGTTCCATGCCCTTGTCAACACAATGCTCCATGACCCCTGTCATCAAAATGCTTTATGAACCTTGTTATCAGAATGTTCCATGATCCCTGTCATCAAAATGATCCATGACCGCTGTCATCACAATGCTCCAGGACAATTTTCATCACAATGCTCCATGCCCCAGGTCATCCCAATGCTACATGACCCCTGTCATCACATTGTTCCATGGCCTATGTATTCACAATGCTCCATGGACCCTGTAATCACACTGCTCCATGTTCCCTTTCAACACAATGCTCCATGACCGCTGTCATCACAACGTTCGATGAAAGTTGTCATCAAAATGCTCCATGACCCCAGTCACCACAAGGTTCCTTGCCCTTGTCATCAGAATGCTCCATGACCCTTGTAATCACAATGGTACATGGCCTTGTCAGCACAATGCTCCATGGCCTCTGTCATCACCATGCTCCATGATCTTTCTCATCACAATGTTCTACGACCCCTGTCATCACAATGCTTGATGACCATTGTCATCACAATGTTCCAAGGCCCCTGTCATCACAATGCGTCATGGTCTTGTAATCACAATGCTCAATTACCCATGTCATCACAATGCTCCATGCCATTGTCATCACAATGCTCCACGGCACCTGTAATCACAATGCTCCATGCCCTTGTCATCACAATGCTCCTGAACAGTTGTCATCATAATACTCCATTCCAGTGTCATCCCATTGCTCAATGACACTTGTCATCAAAATGTTCCTTGGCCTTTGTCATCACAGTGCTCCATGATACCTTTAATCAAAATTCTACATGACAACTGTGATCACAATGCAAGATAACCAATGTCATCACAATGCCCCATGACACGTGTCATCACAATTCGCCTTGGCCCTTGTTATCTCAATGCTGTATGGACCGTGTCATCACTAGGTTCCAGGACACTTGTCATCACAGTGATCCATGACCACTTTCATCACAATGCTCCATGAATTCCGTTATCTCAATGCTCCATGGCCTTTGTATTTACAATGCTCCATTGTCCCGATAATCGCGTTGCTCCATGAACACTTTCATCACAATGCTCCTTGACCACTGTCACCATAATGCCCCATGACAACTCTCATCACTGTGCTCCAAGGCCACTCTCATCAAAATGCTCCATGATCTGTGTCAGCACAATATTGCATGACACTTGTCATCACAATGCTCTATGATCCCTGTAATCACAATGATCCCTGCCAATATCATCACAATGTTCCATGTCTCCTGTAATCACAATGCTCCATGCCCTTGTCATCACAATGCTCCAGGTCTGTTGTCATCACCATGCTTCATGCCCGTGTCATAACAATGCTCCATGAATCTTGTCTTCACAATGCTCCATGGCCCATGTCAGCACAATGCTCCATGACCCCTGGCATCTCAATGCTCTATGGCCTTTGTCATCACAATGCTCCGTGACCCCTGTAAACACAATGCATGATGACCCCGTCATCAAAATGCTAAATGGCACTTGTCATCACAATTCTCTATGACGCCTGTCATCACTATTCTCCATGTCACTTGTTATCACAATGCTCCACGGCCCCTGTTATCACAGTACTCCATGACCCCTTTCATCACAATGCCCAATGCCACCTCTCCTCACAATTCTCCATGGCATTTGTCATAACGATGCTCCATGAGACCTGTTATCACAATGCTCCATGACACTTGTCATCACAATGCTCGATGGCCCTTGTCATCACAATGTTCCTTGGTGCTTTTCATCGCAATGCTCCATGACAACTTTCATCAAAATACTCCAAGATTTGTTTCATCACAGTGTTCTATGGCCCTTGTCATTATAAATCCACATGATCCCTTTCTTCACAATCCTCCATGATGCCTGTCATCACAATGCTCCATGGCTTTTGTTATCACAATGTTCCAGGACAGTTTCATCACAATACTCCATCCCGCTTGTCATCACAGTGTACAATGAAACCTTTCATTACAATGCTCCATGACACTTGTCATAACAATGCTCCATGACCTTTATCGTCACAATGCTCCCAGGCACTGTTCATCACGATGTTCCATGAAAACTTTCATCACATTGCTCCATGACCATTGCAATCACAATAGTCCATACCGTCGTCAACACAATGCTGCATAATCCCTGTCATCCCAATTCTCCATGACTGCTGTCATCACAATAATCCAGGACAATTTTCATAACAATGCTTCATGCCCCCAGTCATCACAGTGCTCCATGATACCTTTCCTCACAATTCCTAGATGATCAATATCCTCACAATGCCCCATGACACCTGTCATCACAATTCACTATGAACCTTGTCATCACAATACTCGATGAACCGTGTCATGAGAGTGTTCAAGGACACATGTCATCACAATGATCCATGACTACTTTCATCACAATGCTCCAATACACCTGTCATCACAATGCTCCATGGCCCATGTTATCATATTGCTCCATGATCTCTTTCATCACAATGCTCCATGACCACTGTCATCACCATGCCTCAGGACGCCTGTCATCTCAATGCTCCATGGCCCCTTTCATCACAATGTTCCATGAACCCAGTCATCACAATGTTCCCTGCCCTTTTTATCACAATGCTCCATGGACCCTATAATCACAATGCTCCATGCCCTTGTCATCACAATGCTCCATGTGTGTTGTCATCACCATGCTTCATGCCTGTGTCATCACAATGCTCCATGAATCTTGTCTTCACAATGCTCCATGGCAAATGTCATCACAGTGCTCCATGACCCCTTTCATCACAATGCTCTATGGCTTTTGTCATCACAATGCTCCGTGACCCCTGTCAACACAATGCCTGATGACCCCTGTCTTCAAAATTTTAAATGACACTTGTTATCACAATGCTCTATGATGCCTGTCATCACTATTCTCCATGTCACTTGTTTTCACAATGCTCCATGGACCCTGTAATCCCAGTACGCCATGACCCCTTTCAGCACAACGCCCAATGCCACCTCTCGTCACAATTCTCCATGGCATTTGTCATCACGATGCTCCATGACACCTGTCATCACAATGCTCCATGACACTTGTCATCACAATCCTCGATGGCCCTTGTCATCACAGTGTTCCTTGGTGCTTTTCATCGCAATGCTCCATGACAAGTTTCATCAAAATACTCCAAGATTTGTTTCATCAGAAGGCTCCATGGCCCTTGTCATTACAAATCCACATGATCCCTTTCATCACAATTCTCCATGGCAACTTACATAAAAATCCTCCATGCCCCTGTCATCACAATGCCCAATAATACCTGTTTTTACAATGATCCAAGACCCTTGTCATCACAAGGCTCCATGTCCCTTGTATTCACAATGCTCCATGGGCCTTGTCATCACAACGCTCCATGAAATATTTCCTCACAATGCTCCAGTACGCCTTTCATCCAAATTCCCCATGGCCACTGTCATCACAATTCTCCATGACCCCTGTCATCGTAATGGTCCATGACCCGTTTCATCTCAATTCTCCATGACACCTGTCATCACAATGCTCCATGGCCTTTGTCATCACAATGCTCCATGGCCCCTGTAATCACAGTGCTCCAGGACCCGTTTCATCTCAATTCTACATGACCTCACTCATCACAATGCCCCATGACCCCTGTAATCACAATGCTCGATGACCCTTGTCACCAGAGTGCTCCAAGCCTTTGTCATCACACTGCTCCATGGCCCTTGTAATCACAATGCTCCATGCCCTTGTCATCACAAGGCTCCAGAACTCTTGTCATTATAATGCTCCATGTCCGTTTCCTCACCATGCTCCATGACACTTGTCATCACAATGCTCCATGGCCCCTCTCATTACTGTGCTCCATAATAACTTTAATCACATTTCTAGATGACCACTGCCATCACAATGCCCCATGACATTGTCATCACAATTCACCATGACCATTGTCATCACAATGCTCCATGAACCATGTCATCACAGGGTCCCAGGACACTTGTCATCACAATGATCCATTACCACTTTCATCTCAATGCTCCATGACCACTGTCATCTAAATGCTCCATGGCCTTTGTATTCACAATGCTCCATGGCCCCTCTAATCACAGTGCTCCATAACACCTTTCATCATAATGCTCCATAACCACTGCCATCTCAATGACCCATGATCCCTGTCATCACAATTCTCCAAGGCCCCTCTCATCACAATGCTCCATGACACTTGTCATCACATTGCTCAATAATACCTGTCATCACAGTGTTCCCTGCCCATGTCATCACAATGCTCCATGTCCCCTATAATCACAGCGCTCCATGCCTTTTTCCTCACAATGCTCCAGAATTCTTGTCATCACAATGTTCTATGACCGTGGCATCACAATGCTCCATGGCCCTTGTCATCACAATGCTCTATGTCGCTTTTCATCACAATTCTCAATGACCACTTTAATCACTATGCTCGCTGACCATTTTCATCACATTTCTCTATTGTCATTACAATTCCCCATGGCCCCTTTCTTCACAATGCTCCATGATGCCTGTCATCACAATGCTCCATGGCTTTTGTTATCACAATGCTCCAGGACCAGTTTCATCACAATACTCCATCCCCCTTGTCATCACAGTACACAATGAAACCTTTCATTACAATGGTCCATGACACTTGTCATCACAGTGCTCCATGGCCTTTATTGTCACAATGCTCCCAGGCACTTTTCATCACGATGTTCCATGAAAACTTTCATCACATTGCTCCATGACCATTGTCATCACAATAGTCCATACCCTTGTCAACACAATGCTGCATAATCTCTGTCATCACAATTCTCCATGACTGCCATCATCACAATAATCCAGGACAATTTTCATAACAATGCTTCATGCCCCCAGTCCTCACAGTACTCCATGATACCTTTCATCACAATTCCTAGATGATCAATGTCATCACAATGCCCCATGACACCTGTCATCACAATTCGCTATGACCCTTGTCATCACAATACTCGATGAACTGTGTCATCACAGTGTTCCAGGACACATGTCATCACAAAGATCCATGATTACTTTCATCACAATGCTCCAATACACCTTTCATCACAATGCTCCATGGCCCCTGTTATCATATTGCTCCATGATATCTTTCATCACAATGCTCCATGACCCTGTCATCACAATGCTACATGACCCCTGTCATCACATTGTTCCATGGCCTATGTATTCACAATGCTCCATGGACCCTGTAATCACACTGCTCCATGTTCCCTTTCAACACAATGCTCCATGACCCCTGTCATCACAACGTTCCATGAAAGTTGTCATCAAAATGCTCCATGACCCCGGTCACCACAAGGTTCGCTGCCCTTGTCATTACAATGCTCCATGACCCTTGTTATCACAATGATACATGACCTTTTCATCACAATGTTCCATGGCCTCTGTCATCACCATGCTCAATGGTCGTTCTCATCACAATGCTCTATGACCCCTGTCATCACAATGCTTGATGACCATTGTCATCACAATGCTCCAAGGCCCCTGTCATCACAATGCTTCATGGTCTTTGTAATCCCAATACTCAATGACCCGTCATCACAATGCTCCATGCCGTTGTCATCACAATGCTCCATGGCCCCTGTAATCACAATGCTCAATACACTTCTCATCACAATGCTCCAGAACACTTGTCATCATAATGCTCCATTCCCGTGTCATCCCATTGCTCAATGACACTTGTCATCAAAATGTTCCTTGCCCTTTGTCATCACAGTGCTCCATGATACCTTTAATCAAAATTCTACATGACCACTGTCATAACAATGCAAGATGACCAAGGTCATCACAATGCCCCATGACATTCTCATCACAATTCACCATGACCATTGTCATCACAATGCTCCATGAACCATGTCATCACAGGGTCCCTGGACACTTGTCATCACGATCCATTACCACTTTCATCACAATGCTCCAAGACCACTGTCTTCTCACTGCTCCATGGCCTTTGTATTCACAATGCTCCATGGCCCCTGTAATCACAGTGCTCCATAACACCTTTCATCATAATGCTCCATGACCACTGCCATCTCAAGGCCCCATGACGCCTGTCATCACAACTCGCTATGACCCTTGTCCTCACAATACTCGATGAACCGTGTCATCACAGTGTTCCAGGACACATGTCATCACAATGATCCATGACTACTCTCATCACAATGATCCAATACACCTGTCATCACAATGCTCCATGCCCTTGTCATCAAAATGCTCCAGAACTCTTGTCATCATAATGTTCCATGCCAATGTCATCAAAATGCCCCATGACACTTGTCATCACAATGCTCCAGAACTCTTGTCATCATAATGATGAATGCCCGTGTCATCACAAAGCTCCATGATACTTGTCATCACAATGCTCCATGGCCTTTGTCATCACAATGTTCCATGGCCCCTGTCATCACAGTGCTCCATGATATCTTTCATCACAATTCTAGATGACCACTGTCATCACAATGCCCCAAGACATATGTCATCACAATTCGCCATGGCCCTTGTCATCACAATGCTCCATGACCCGTGTCATCACAATGGTCCAGGACACTTTTCATCACAATGATCCATGATCACTTTCATCACAATGCTCCATGAACCCTGTCATCAAAATGCTCCATCCCCTTTTCATCACAATGCTCCAGATATCCTATCATTACAATGTTCCATGCCCTTGTCAACACAATGCTCCATGACCCCTGTCATCAAAATGCTTTATGAACCTTGTTATCAGAATGTTCCATGATCCCTGTCATCAAAATGATCCATGACCGCTGTCATCACAATGCTCCAGGACAATTTTCATCACAATGCTCCATGCCCCAGGTCATCCCAATGCTACATGACCCCTGTCATCACATTGTTCCATGGCCTATGTATTCACAATGCTCCATGGACCCTGTAATCACACTTCTCCATCTTCCCTTTCAACACAATGCTCCATGACCGCTGTCATCACAACGTTCGATGAAAGTTGTCATCAAAATGCTCCATGACCCCAGTCACCACAAGGTTCCTTGCCCTTGTCATCAGAATGCTCCATGACCCTTGTAATCACAATGGTACATGGCCTTGTCAGCACAATGCTCCATGGCCTCTGTCATCACCATGCTCCATGATCTTTCTCATCACAATGTTCTACGACCCCTGTCATCACAATGCTTGATGACCATTGTCATCACAATGTTCCAAGGCCCCTGTCATCACAATGCGTCATGGTCTTGTAATCACAATGCTCAATTACCCATGTCATCACAATGCTCCATGCCATTGTCATCACAATGCTCCACGGCACCTGTAATCACAATGCTCCATGCCCTTGTCATCACAATGCTCCTGAACAGTTGTCATCATAATACTCCATTCCAGTGTCATCCCATTGCTCAATGACACTTGTCATCAAAATGTTCCTTGGCCTTTGTCATCACAGTGCTCCATGATACCTTTAATCAAAATTCTACATGACAACTGTGATCACAATGCAAGATAACCAATGTCATCACAATGCCCCATGACACGTGTCATCACAATTCGCCTTGGCCCTTGTTATCTCAATGCTGTATGGACCGTGTCATCACTAGGTTCCAGGACACTTGTCATCACAGTGATCCATGACCACTTTCATCACAATGCTCCATGAATTCCGTTATCTCAATGCTCCATGGCCTTTGTATTTACAATGCTCCATTGTCCCGATAATCGCGTTGCTCCATGAACACTTTCATCACAATGCTCCTTGACCACTGTCACCATAATGCCCCATGACAACTCTCATCACTGTGCTCCAAGGCCACTCTCATCAAAATGCTCCATGATCTGTGTCAGCACAATATTGCATGACACTTGTCATCACAATGCTCTATGATCCCTGTAATCACAATGATCCCTGCCAATATCATCACAATGTTCCATGTCTCCTGTAATCACAATGCTCCATGCCCTTGTCATCACAATGCTCCAGGTCTGTTGTCATCACCATGCTTCATGCCCGTGTCATAACAATGCTCCATGAATCTTGTCTTCACAATGCTCCATGGCCCATGTCAGCACAATGCTCCATGACCCCTGGCATCTCAATGCTCTATGGCCTTTGTCATCACAATGCTCCGTGACCCCTGTAAACACAATGCATGATGACCCCGTCATCAAAATGCTAAATGGCACTTGTCATCACAATTCTCTATGACGCCTGTCATCACTATTCTCCATGTCACTTGTTATCACAATGCTCCACGGCCCCTGTTATCACAGTACTCCATGACCCCTTTCATCACAATGCCCAATGCCACCTCTCCTCACAATTCTCCATGGCATTTGTCATAACGATGCTCCATGACACCTGTTATCACAATGCTCCATGACACTTGTCATCACAATGCTCGATGGCCCTTGTCATCACAATGTTCCTTGGTGCTTTTCATCGCAATGCTCCATGACAACTTTCATCAAAATACTCCAAGATTTGTTTCATCACAGTGTTCTATGGCCCTTGTCATTATAAATCCACATGATCCCTTTCTTCACAATCCTCCATGATGCCTGTCATCACAATGCTCCATGGCTTTTGTTATCACAATGTTCCAGGACAGTTTCATCACAATACTCCATCCCGCTTGTCATCACAGTGTACAATGAAACCTTTCATTACAATGCTCCATGACACTTGTCATAACAATGCTCCATGACCTTTATCGTCACAATGCTCCCAGGCACTGTTCATCACGATGTTCCATGAAAACTTTCATCACATTGCTCCATGACCATTGCAATCACAATAGTCCATACCGTCGTCAACACAATGCTGCATAATCCCTGTCATCCCAATTCTCCATGACTGCTGTCATCACAATAATCCAGGACAATTTTCATAACAATGCTTCATGCCCCCAGTCATCACAGTGCTCCATGATACCTTTCCTCACAATTCCTAGATGATCAATATCCTCACAATGCCCCATGACACCTGTCATCACAATTCACTATGAACCTTGTCATCACAATACTCGATGAACCGTGTCATGAGAGTGTTCAAGGACACATGTCATCACAATGATCCATGACTACTTTCATCACAATGCTCCAATACACCTGTCATCACAATGCTCCATGGCCCATGTTATCATATTGCTCCATGATCTCTTTCATCACAATGCTCCATGACCACTGTCATCACCATGCCTCAGGACGCCTGTCATCTCAATGCTCCATGGCCCCTTTCATCACAATGTTCCATGAACCCAGTCATCACAATGTTCCCTGCCCTTTTTATCACAATGCTCCATGGACCCTATAATCACAATGCTCCATGCCCTTGTCATCACAATGCTCCATGTGTGTTGTCATCACCATGCTTCATGCCTGTGTCATCACAATGCTCCATGAATCTTGTCTTCACAATGCTCCATGGCAAATGTCATCACAGTGCTCCATGACCCCTTTCATCACAATGCTCTATGGCTTTTGTCATCACAATGCTCCGTGACCCCTGTCAACACAATGCCTGATGACCCCTGTCTTCAAAATTTTAAATGACACTTGTTATCACAATGCTCTATGATGCCTGTCATCACTATTCTCCATGTCACTTGTTTTCACAATGCTCCATGGACCCTGTAATCCCAGTACGCCATGACCCCTTTCAGCACAACGCCCAATGCCACCTCTCGTCACAATTCTCCATGGCATTTGTCATCACGATGCTCCATGACACCTGTCATCACAATGCTCCATGACACTTGTCATCACAATCCTCGATGGCCCTTGTCATCACAGTGTTCCTTGGTGCTTTTCATCGCAATGCTCCATGACAAGTTTCATCAAAATACTCCAAGATTTGTTTCATCAGAAGGCTCCATGGCCCTTGTCATTACAAATCCACATGATCCCTTTCATCACAATTCTCCATGGCAACTTACATAAAAATCCTCCATGCCCCTGTCATCACAATGCCCAATAATACCTGTTTTTACAATGATCCAAGACCCTTGTCATCACAAGGCTCCATGTCCCTTGTATTCACAATGCTCCATGGGCCTTGTCATCACAACGCTCCATGAAATATTTCCTCACAATGCTCCAGTACGCCTTTCATCCAAATTCCCCATGGCCACTGTCATCACAATTCTCCATGACCCCTGTCATCGTAATGGTCCATGACCCGTTTCATCTCAATTCTCCATGACACCTGTCATCACAATGCTCCATGGCCTTTGTCATCACAATGCTCCATGGCCCCTGTAATCACAGTGCTCCAGGACCCGTTTCATCTCAATTCTACATGACCTCACTCATCACAATGCCCCATGACCCCTGTAATCACAATGCTCGATGACCCTTGTCACCAGAGTGCTCCAAGCCTTTGTCATCACACTGCTCCATGGCCCTTGTAATCACAATGCTCCATGCCCTTGTCATCACAAGGCTCCAGAACTCTTGTCATTATAATGCTCCATGTCCGTTTCCTCACCATGCTCCATGACACTTGTCATCACAATGCTCCATGGCCCCTCTCATTACTGTGCTCCATAATAACTTTAATCACATTTCTAGATGACCACTGCCATCACAATGCCCCATGACATTGCCATCACAATTCACCATGACCATTGTCATCACAATGCTCCATGAACCATGTCATCACAGGGTCCCAGGACACTTGTCATCACAATGATCCATTACCACTTTCATCTCAATGCTCCATGACCACTGTCATCTAAATGCTCCATGGCCTTTGTATTCACAATGCTCCATGGCCCCTCTAATCACAGTGCTCCATAACACCTTTCATCATAATGCTCCATAACCACTGCCATCTCAATGACCCATGATCCCTGTCATCACAATTCTCCAAGGCCCCTCTCATCACAATGCTCCATGACACTTGTCATCACATTGCTCAATAATACCTGTCATCACAGTGTTCCCTGCCCATGTCATCACAATGCTCCATGTCCCCTATAATCACAGCGCTCCATGCCTTTTTCCTCACAATGCTCCAGAATTCTTGTCATCACAATGTTCTATGACCGTGGCATCACAATGCTCCATGGCCCTTGTCATCACAATGCTCTATGTCGCTTTTCATCACAATTCTCAATGACCACTTTAATCACTATGCTCGCTGACCATTTTCATCACATTTCTCTATTGTCATTACAATTCCCCATGGCCCCTTTCTTCACAATGCTCCATGATGCCTGTCATCACAATGCTCCATGGCTTTTGTTATCACAATGCTCCAGGACCAGTTTCATCACAATACTCCATCCCCCTTGTCATCACAGTACACAATGAAACCTTTCATTACAATGGTCCATGACACTTGTCATCACAGTGCTCCATGGCCTTTATTGTCACAATGCTCCCAGGCACTTTTCATCACGATGTTCCATGAAAACTTTCATCACATTGCTCCATGACCATTGTCATCACAATAGTCCATACCCTTGTCAACACAATGCTGCATAATCTCTGTCATCACAATTCTCCATGACTGCCATCATCACAATAATCCAGGACAATTTTCATAACAATGCTTCATGCCCCCAGTCCTCACAGTACTCCATGATACCTTTCATCACAATTCCTAGATGATCAATGTCATCACAATGCCCCATGACACCTGTCATCACAATTCGCTATGACCCTTGTCATCACAATACTCGATGAACTGTGTCATCACAGTGTTCCAGGACACATGTCATCACAAAGATCCATGATTACTTTCATCACAATGCTCCAATACACCTTTCATCACAATGCTCCATGGCCCCTGTTATCATATTGCTCCATGATATCTTTCATCACAATGCTCCATGACCCTGTCATCACAATGCTACATGACCCCTGTCATCACATTGTTCCATGGCCTATGTATTCACAATGCTCCATGGACCCTGTAATCACACTGCTCCATGTTCCCTTTCAACACAATGCTCCATGACCCCTGTCATCACAACGTTCCATGAAAGTTGTCATCAAAATGCTCCATGACCCCGGTCACCACAAGGTTCGCTGCCCTTGTCATTACAATGCTCCATGACCCTTGTTATCACAATGATACATGACCTTTTCATCACAATGTTCCATGGCCTCTGTCATCACCATGCTCAATGGTCGTTCTCATCACAATGCTCTATGACCCCTGTCATCACAATGCTTGATGACCATTGTCATCACAATGCTCCAAGGCCCCTGTCATCACAATGCTTCATGGTCTTTGTAATCCCAATACTCAATGACCCGTCATCACAATGCTCCATGCCGTTGTCATCACAATGCTCCATGGCCCCTGTAATCACAATGCTCAATACACTTCTCATCACAATGCTCCAGAACACTTGTCATCATAATGCTCCATTCCCGTGTCATCCCATTGCTCAATGACACTTGTCATCAAAATGTTCCTTGCCCTTTGTCATCACAGTGCTCCATGATACCTTTAATCAAAATTCTACATGACCACTGTCATAACAATGCAAGATGACCAAGGTCATCACAATGCCCCATGACATTCTCATCACAATTCACCATGACCATTGTCATCACAATGCTCCATGAACCATGTCATCACAGGGTCCCTGGACACTTGTCATCACGATCCATTACCACTTTCATCACAATGCTCCAAGACCACTGTCTTCTCACTGCTCCATGGCCTTTGTATTCACAATGCTCCATGGCCCCTGTAATCACAGTGCTCCATAACACCTTTCATCATAATGCTCCATGACCACTGCCATCTCAAGGCCCCATGACGCCTGTCATCACAATTCGCTATGACCCTTGTCCTCACAATACTCAATGAACCGTGTCATCACAGTGTTCCAGGACACATGTCATCACAATGATCCATGACTACTCTCATCACAATGATCCAATACACCTGTCATCACAATGCTCCATGCCCTTGTCATCAAAATGCTCCAGAACTCTTGTCATCATAATGTTCCATGCCAATGTCATCAAAATGCCCCATGACACTTGTCATCACAATGCTCCAGAACTCTTGTCATCATAATGATGAATGCCCGTGTCATCACAAAGCTCCATGATACTTGTCATCACAATGCTCCATGGCCTTTGTCATCACAATGTTCCATGGCCCCTGTCATCACAGTGCTCCATGATATCTTTCATCACAATTCTAGATGACCACTGTCATCACAATGCCCCAAGACATATGTCATCACAATTCGCCATGGCCCTTGTCATCACAATGCTCCATGACCCGTGTCATCACAATGGTCCAGGACACTTTTCATCACAATGATCCATGATCACTTTCATCACAATGCTCCATGAACCCTGTCATCAAAATGCTCCATCCCCTTTTCATCACAATGCTCCAGATATCCTATCATTACAATGTTCCATGCCCTTGTCAACACAATGCTCCATGACCCCTGTCATCAAAATGCTTTATGAACCTTGTTATCAGAATGTTCCATGATCCCTGTCATCAAAATGATCCATGACCGCTGTCATCACAATGCTCCAGGACAATTTTCATCACAATGCTCCATGCCCCAGGTCATCCCAATGCTACATGACCCCTGTCATCACATTGTTCCATGGCCTATGTATTCACAATGCTCCATGGACCCTGTAATCACACTGCTCCATGTTCCCTTTCAACACAATGCTCCATGACCGCTGTCATCACAACGTTCGATGAAAGTTGTCATCAAAATGCTCCATGACCCCAGTCACCACAAGGTTCCTTGCCCTTGTCATCAGAATGCTCCATGACCCTTGTAATCACAATGGTACATGGCCTTGTCAGCACAATGCTCCATGGCCTCTGTCATCACCATGCTCCATGATCTTTCTCATCACAATGTTCTACGACCCCTGTCATCACAATGCTTGATGACCATTGTCATCACAATGTTCCAAGGCCCCTGTCATCACAATGCGTCATGGTCTTGTAATCACAATGCTCAATTACCCATGTCATCACAATGCTCCATGCCATTGTCATCACAATGCTCCACGGCACCTGTAATCACAATGCTCCATGCCCTTGTCATCACAATGCTCCTGAACAGTTGTCATCATAATACTCCATTCCAGTGTCATCCCATTGCTCAATGACACTTGTCATCAAAATGTTCCTTGGCCTTTGTCATCACAGTGCTCCATGATACCTTTAATCAAAATTCTACATGACAACTGTGATCACAATGCAAGATAACCAATGTCATCACAATGCCCCATGACACGTGTCATCACAATTCGCCTTGGCCCTTGTTATCTCAATGCTGTATGGACCGTGTCATCACTAGGTTCCAGGACACTTGTCATCACAGTGATCCATGACCACTTTCATCACAATGCTCCATGAATTCCGTTATCTCAATGCTCCATGGCCTTTGTATTTACAATGCTCCATTGTCCCGATAATCGCGTTGCTCCATGAACACTTTCATCACAATGCTCCTTGACCACTGTCACCATAATGCCCCATGACAACTCTCATCACTGTGCTCCAAGGCCACTCTCATCAAAATGCTCCATGATCTGTGTCAGCACAATATTGCATGACACTTGTCATCACAATGCTCTAGGATCCCTGTAATCACAATGATCCCTGCCAATATCATCACAATGTTCCATGTCTCCTGTAATCACAATGCTCCATGCCCTTGTCATCACAATGCTCCAGGTCTGTTGTCATCACCATGCTTCATGCCCGTGTCATAACAATGCTCCATGAATCTTGTCTTCACAATGCTCCATGGCCCATGTCAGCACAATGCTCCATGACCCCTGGCATCTCAATGCTCTATGGCCTTTGTCATCACAATGCTCCGTGACCCCTGTAAACACAATGCATGATGACCCCGTCATCAAAATGCTAAATGG
Organism: Balaenoptera physalus; assembly: GCF_965194825.1. Taxonomy (NCBI): domain Eukaryota; kingdom Metazoa; phylum Chordata; class Mammalia; order Artiodactyla; family Balaenopteridae; genus Balaenoptera; species Balaenoptera physalus. Next base: position 26,927 of record NW_028124470.1, read on the forward strand.
CACTTGTCATCACAATTCTCTATGACGCCTGTCATCACTATTCTCCATGTCACTTGTTATCACAATGCTCCACGGCCCCTGTTATCACAGTACTCCATGACCCCTTTCATCACAATGCCCAATGCCACCTCTCCTCACAATTCTCCATGGCATTTGTCATAACGATGCTCCATGACACCTGTTATCACAATGCTCCATGACACTTGTCATCACAATGCTCGATGGCCCTTGTCATCACAATGTTCCTTGGTGCTTTTCATCGCAATGCTCCATGACAACTTTCATCAAAATACTCCAAGATTTGTTTCATCACAATGTTCTATGGCCCTTGTCATTATAAATCCACATGATCCCTTTCTTCACAATCCTCCATGATGCCTGTCATCACAATGCTCCATGGCTTTTGTTATCACAATGTTCCAGGACAGTTTCATCACAATACTCCATCCCGCTTGTCATCACAGTGTACAATGAAACCTTTCATTACAATGCTCCATGACACTTGTCATAACAATGCTCCATGACCTTTATCGTCACAATGCTCCCAGGCACTGTTCATCACGATGTTCCATGAAAACTTTCATCACATTGCTCCATGACCATTGCAATCACAATAGTCCATACCGTCGTCAACACAATGCTGCATAATCCCTGTCATCCCAATTCTCCATGACTGCTGTCATCACAATAATCCAGGACAATTTTCATAACAATGCTTCATGCCCCCAGTCATCACAGTGCTCCATGATACCTTTCCTCACAATTCCTAGATGATCAATATCCTCACAATGCCCCATGACACCTGTCATCACAATTCACTATGAACCTTGTCATCACAATACTCGATGAACCGTGTCATGAGAGTGTTCAAGGACACATGTCATCACAATGATCCATGACTACTTTCATCACAATGCTCCAATACACCTGTCATCACAATGCTCCATGGCCCATGTTATCATATTGCTCCATGATCTCTTTCATCACAATGCTCCATGACCACTGTCATCACCATGCCTCAGGACGCCTGTCATCTCAATGCTCCATGGCCCCTTTCATCACAATGTTCCATGAACCCAGTCATCACAATGTTCCCTGCCCTTTTTATCACAATGCTCCATGGACCCTATAATCACAATGCTCCATGCCCTTGTCATCACAATGCTCCATGTGTGTTGTCATCACCATGCTTCATGCCTGTGTCATCACAATGCTCCATGAATCTTGTCTTCACAATGCTCCATGGCAAATGTCATCACAGTGCTCCATGACCCCTTTCATCACAATGCTCTATGGCTTTTGTCATCACAATGCTCCGTGACCCCTGTCAACACAATGCCTGATGACCCCTGTCTTCAAAATTTTAAATGACACTTGTTATCACAATGCTCTATGATGCCTGTCATCACTATTCTCCATGTCACTTGTTTTCACAATGCTCCATGGACCCTGTAATCCCAGTACGCCATGACCGCTTTCAGCACAATGCCCAATGCCACCTCTCATCACAATTCTCCATGGCATTTGTCATCACGATGCTCCATGACACCTGTCATCACAATGCTCCATGACACTTGTCATCACAATCCTCGATGGCCCTTGTCATCACAGTGTTCCTTGGTGCTTTTCATCGCAATGCTCCATGACAAGTTTCATCAAAATACTCCAAGATTTGTTTCATCAGAAGGCTCCATGGCCCTTGTCATTACAAATCCACATGATCCCTTTCATCACAATTCTCCATGGCAACTTACATAAAAATCCTCCATGCCCCTGTCATCACAATGCCCAATAATACTTGTTTTTACAATGATCCAAGACCCTTGTCATCACAAGGCTCCATGTCCCTTGTATTCACAATGCTCCATGGGCCTTGTCATCACAACGCTCCATGAAATATTTCCTCACAATGCTCCAGTACGCCTTTCATCCAAATTCCCCATGGCCACTGTCATCACAATTCTCCATGACCCCTGTCATTGTAATGGTCCATGACCCGTTTCATCTCAATTCTCCATGACACCTGTCATCACAATGCTCCATGGCCTTTGTCATCACAATGCTCCATGGCCCCTGTAATCACAGTGCTCCAGGACCCGTTTCATCTCAATTCTACATGACCTCACTCATCACAATGCCCCATGACCCCTGTAATCACAATGCTCGATGACCCTTGTCACCAGAGTGCTCCAAGCCTTTGTCATCACACTGCTCAATGGCCCTTGTAATCACAATGCTCCATGCCCTTGTCATCACAAGGCTCCAGAACTCTTGTCATTATAATGCTCCATGTCCGTTTCCTCACCATGCTCCATGACACTTGTCATCACAATGCTCCATGGCCCCTCTCATTACTGTGCTCCATAATAACTTTAATCACATTTCTAGATGACCACTGCCATCACAATGCCCCATGACATTGTCATCACAATTCAACATGACCATTGTCATCACAATGCTCCATGAACCATGTCATCACAGGGTCCCAGGACACTTGTCATCACAATGATCCATTACCACTTTCATCTCAATGCTCCATGACCACTGTCATCTAAATGCTCCATGGCCTTTGTATTCACAATGCTCCATGGCCCCTCTAATCACAGTGCTCCATAACACCTTTCATCATAATGCTCCATAACCACTGCCATCTCAATGACCCATGATCCCTGTCATCACAATTCTCCAAGGCCCCTCTCATCACAATGCTCCATGACACTTGTCATCACATTGCTCAATAATACCTGTCATCACAGTGTTCCCTGCCCATGTCATCACAATGCTCCATGTCCCCTATAATCACAGCGCTCCATGCCTTTTTCCTCACAATGCTCCAGAATTCTTGTCATCACAATGTTCTATGACCGTGGCATCACAATGCTCCATGGCCCTTGTCATCACAATGCTCTATGTCGCTTTTCATCACAATTCTCAATGACCACTTTAATCACTATGCTCGCTGACCATTTTCATCACATTTCTCTATTGTCATTACAATTCCCCATGGCCCCTTTCTTCACAATGCTCCATGATGCCTGTCATCACAATGCTCCATGGCTTTTGTTATCACAATGCTCCAGGACCAGTTTCATCACAATACTCCATCCCCCTTGTCATCACAGTACACAATGAAACCTTTCATTACAATGGTCCATGACACTTGTCATCACAGTGCTCCATGGCCTTTATTGTCACAATGCTCCCAGGCACTTTTCATCACGATGTTCCATGAAAACTTTCATCACATTGCTCCATGACCATTGTCATCACAATAGTCCATACCCTTGTCAACACAATGCTGCATAATCTCTGTCATCACAATTCTCCATGACTGCCATCATCACAATAATCCAGGACAATTTTCATAACAATGCTTCATGCCCCCAGTCCTCACAGTACTCCATGATACCTTTCATCACAATTCCTAGATGATCAATGTCATCACAATGCCCCATGACACCTGTCATCACAATTCGCTATGACCCTTGTCATCACAATACTCGATGAACTGTGTCATCACAGTGTTCCAGGACACATGTCATCACAAAGATCCATGATTACTTTCATCACAATGCTCCAATACACCTTTCATCACAATGCTCCATGGCCCCTGTTATCATATTGCTCCATGATATCTTTCATCACAATGCTCCATGACCCTGTCATCACAATGCTACATGACCCCTGTCATCACATTGTTCCATGGCCTATGTATTCACAATGCTCCATGGACCCTGTAATCACACTGCTCCATGTTCCCTTTCAACACAATGCTCCATGACCCCTGTCATCACAACGTTCCATGAAAGTTGTCATCAAAATGCTCCATGACCCCGGTCACCACAAGGTTCGCTGCCCTTGTCATTACAATGCTCCATGACCCTTGTTATCACAATGATACATGACCTTTTCATCACAATGTTCCATGGCCTCTGTCATCACCATGCTCAATGGTCGTTCTCATCACAATGCTCTATGACCCCTGTCATCACAATGCTTGATGACCATTGTCATCACAATGCTCCAAGGCCCCTGTCATCACAATGCTTCATGGTCTTTGTAATCCCAATACTCAATGACCCGTCATCACAATGCTCCATGCCGTTGTCATCACAATGCTCCATGGCCCCTGTAATCACAATGCTCAATACACTTCTCATCACAATGCTCCAGAACACTTGTCATCATAATGCTCCATTCCCGTGTCATCCCATTGCTCAATGACACTTGTCATCAAAATGTTCCTTGCCCTTTGTCATCACAGTGCTCCATGATACCTTTAATCAAAATTCTACATGACCACTGTCATAACAATGCAAGATGACCAAGGTCATCACAATGCCCCATGACATTCTCATCACAATTCACCATGACCATTGTCATCACAATGCTCCATGAACCATGTCATCACAGGGTCCCTGGACACTTGTCATCACGATCCATTACCACTTTCATCACAATGCTCCAAGACCACTGTCTTCTCACTGCTCCATGGCCTTTGTATTCACAATGCTCCATGGCCCCTGTAATCACAGTGCTCCATAACACCTTTCATCATAATGCTCCATGACCACTGCCATCTCAAGGCCCCATGACGCCTGTCATCACAATTCGCTATGACCCTTGTCCTCACAATACTCGATGAACCGTGTCATCACAGTGTTCCAGGACACATGTCATCACAATGATCCATGACTACTCTCATCACAATGATCCAATACACCTGTCATCACAATGCTCCATGCCCTTGTCATCAAAATGCTCCAGAACTCTTGTCATCATAATGTTCCATGCCAATGTCATCAAAATGCCCCATGACACTTGTCATCACAATGCTCCAGAACTCTTGTCATCATAATGATGAATGCCCGTGTCATCACAAAGCTCCATGATACTTGTCATCACAATGCTCCATGGCCTTTGTCATCACAATGTTCCATGGCCCCTGTCATCACAGTGCTCCATGATATCTTTCATCACAATTCTAGATGACCACTGTCATCACAATGCCCCAAGACATATGTCATCACAATTCGCCATGGCCCTTGTCATCACAATGCTCCATGACCCGTGTCATCACAATGGTCCAGGACACTTTTCATCACAATGATCCATGATCACTTTCATCACAATGCTCCATGAACCCTGTCATCAAAATGCTCCATCCCCTTTTCATCACAATGCTCCAGATATCCTATCATTACAATGTTCCATGCCCTTGTCAACACAATGCTCCATGACCCCTGTCATCAAAATGCTTTATGAACCTTGTTATCAGAATGTTCCATGATCCCTGTCATCAAAATGATCCATGACCGCTGTCATCACAATGCTCCAGGACAATTTTCATCACAATGCTCCATGCCCCAGGTCATCCCAATGCTACATGACCCCTGTCATCACATTGTTCCATGGCCTATGTATTCACAATGCTCCATGGACCCTGTAATCACACTGCTCCATGTTCCCTTTCAACACAATGCTCCATGACCGCTGTCATCACAACGTTCGATGAAAGTTGTCATCAAAATGCTCCATGACCCCAGTCACCACAAGGTTCCTTGCCCTTGTCATCAGAATGCTCCATGACCCTTGTAATCACAATGGTACATGGCCTTGTCAGCACAATGCTCCATGGCCTCTGTCATCACCATGCTCCATGATCTTTCTCATCACAATGTTCTACGACCCCTGTCATCACAATGCTTGATGACCATTGTCATCACAATGTTCCAAGGCCCCTGTCATCACAATGCATCATGGTCTTGTAATCACAATGCTCAATTACCCATGTCATCACAATGCTCCATGCCATTGTCATCACAATGCTCCACGGCACCTGTAATCACAATGCTCCATGCCCTTGTCATCACAATGCTCCTGAACAGTTGTCATCATAATACTCCATTCCAGTGTCATCCCATTGCTCAATGACACTTGTCATCAAAATGTTCCTTGGCCTTTGTCATCACAGTGCTCCATGATACCTTTAATCAAAATTCTACATGACAACTGTGATCACAATGCAAGATAACCAATGTCATCACAATGCCCCATGACACGTGTCATCACAATTCGCCTTGGCCCTTGTTATCTCAATGCTGTATGGACCGTGTCATCACTAGGTTCCAGGACACTTGTCATCACAGTGATCCATGACCACTTTCATCACAATGCTCCATGAATTCCGTTATCTCAATGCTCCATGGCCTTTGTATTTACAATGCTCCATTGTCCCGATAATCGCGTTGCTCCATGAACACTTTCATCACAATGCTCCTTGACCACTGTCACCATAATGCCCCATGACAACTCTCATCACTGTGCTCCAAGGCCACTCTCATCAAAATGCTCCATGATCTGTGTCAGCACAATATTGCATGACACTTGTCATCACAATGCTCTATGATCCCTGTAATCACAATGATCCCTGCCAATATCATCACAATGTTCCATGTCTCCTGTAATCACAATGCTCCATGCCCTTGTCATCACAATGCTCCAGGTCTGTTGTCATCACCATGCTTCATGCCCGTGTCATAACAATGCTCCATGAATCTTGTCTTCACAATGCTCCATGGCCCATGTCAGCACAATGCTCCATGACCCCTGGCATCTCAATGCTCTATGGCCTTTGTCATCACAATGCTCCGTGACCCCTGTAAACACAATGCATGATGACCCCGTCATCAAAATGCTAAATGGCACTTGTCATCACAATTCTCTATGACGCCTGTCATCACTATTCTCCATGTCACTTGTTATCACAATGCTCCACGGCCCCTGTTATCACAGTACTCCATGACCCCTTTCATCACAATGCCCAATGCCACCTCTCCTCACAATTCTCCATGGCATTTGTCATAACGATGCTCCATGACACCTGTTATCACAATGCTCCATGACACTTGTCATCACAATGCTCGATGGCCCTTGTCATCACAATGTTCCTTGGTGCTTTTCATCGCAATGCTCCATGACAACTTTCATCAAAATACTCCAAGATTTGTTTCATCACAGTGTTCTATGGCCCTTGTCATTATAAATCCACATGATCCCTTTCTTCACAATCCTCCATGATGCCTGTCATCACAATGCTCCATGGCTTTTGTTATCACAATGTTCCAGGACAGTTTCATCACAATACTCCATCCCGCTTGTCATCACAGTGTACAATGAAACCTTTCATTACAATGCTCCATGACACTTGTCATAACAATGCTCCATGACCTTTATCGTCACAATGCTCCCAGGCACTGTTCATCACGATGTTCCATGAAAACTTTCATCACATTGCTCCATGACCATTGCAATCACAATAGTCCATACCGTCGTCAACACAATGCTGCATAATCCCTGTCATCCCAATTCTCCATGACTGCTGTCATCACAATAATCCAGGACAATTTTCATAACAATGCTTCATGCCCCCAGTCATCACAGTGCTCCATGATACCTTTCCTCACAATTCCTAGATGATCAATATCCTCACAATGCCCCATGACACCTGTCATCACAATTCACTATGAACCTTGTCATCACAATACTCGATGAACCGTGTCATGAGAGTGTTCAAGGACACATGTCATCACAATGATCCATGACTACTTTCATCACAATGCTCCAATACACCTGTCATCACAATGCTCCATGGCCCATGTTATCATATTGCTCCATGATCTCTTTCATCACAATGCTCCATGACCACTGTCATCACCATGCCTCAGGACGCCTGTCATCTCAATGCTCCATGGCCCCTTTCATCACAATGTTCCATGAACCCAGTCATCACAATGTTCCCTGCCCTTTTTATCACAATGCTCCATGGACCCTATAATCACAATGCTCCATGCCCTTGTCATCACAATGCTCCATGTGTGTTGTCATCACCATGCTTCATGCCTGTGTCATCACAATGCTCCATGAATCTTGTCTTCACAATGCTCCATGGCAAATGTCATCACAGTGCTCCATGACCCCTTTCATCACAATGCTCTATGGCTTTTGTCATCACAATGCTCCGTGACCCCTGTCAACACAATGCCTGATGACCCCTGTCTTCAAAATTTTAAATGACACTTGTTATCACAATGCTCTATGATGCCTGTCATCACTATTCTCCATGTCACTTGTCTTCACAATGCTCCATGGACCCTGTAATCCCAGTACGCCATGACCCCTTTCAGCACAATGCCCAATGCCACCTCTCATCACAATTCTCCATGGCATTTGTCATCACGATGCTCCATGACACCTGTCATCACAATGCTCCATGACACTTGTCATCACAATCCTCGATGGCCCTTGTCATCACAGTGTTCCTTGGTGCTTTTCATCGCAATGCTCCATGACAAGTTTCATCAAAATACTCCAAGATTTGTTTCATCAGAATGCTCCATGGCCCTTGTCATTACAAATCCACATGATCCCTTTCATCACAATTCTCCATGGCAACTTACATAAAAATCCTCCATGCCCCTGTCATCACAATGCCCAATAATACCTGTTTTTACAATGATCCAAGACCCTTGTCATCACAAGGCTCCATGTCCCTTGTATTCACAATGCTCCATGGGCCTTGTCATCACAACGCTCCATGAAATATTTCCTCACAATGCTCCAGTACGCCTTTCATCCAAATTCCCCATGGCCACTGTCATCACAATTCTCCATGACCCCTGTCATCCTAATGGTCCATGACCCGTTTCATCTCAATTCTCCATGACACCTGTCATCACAATGCTCCATGGCCTTTGTCATCACAATGCTCCATGGCCCCTGTAATCACAGTGCTCCAGGACCCGTTTCATCTCAATTCTACATGACCTCACTCATCACAATGCCCCATGACCCCTGTAATCACAATGCTCGATGACCCTTGTCACCAGAGTGCTCCAAGCCTTTGTCATCACACTGCTCCATGGCCCTTGTAATCACAATGCTCCATGCCCTTGTCATCACAAGGCTCCAGAACTCTTGTCATTATAATGCTCCATGTCCGTTTCCTCACCATGCTCCATGACACTTGTCATCACAATGCTCCATGGCCCCTCTCATTACTGTGCTCCATAATAACTTTAATCACATTTCTAGATGACCACTGCCATCACAATGCCCCATGACATTGTCATCACAATTCACCATGACCATTGTCATCACAATGCTCCATGAACCATGTCATCACAGGGTCCCAGGACACTTGTCATCACAATGATCCATTACCACTTTCATCTCAATGCTCCATGACCACTGTCATCTAAATGCTCCATGGCCTTTGTATTCACAATGCTCCATGGCCCCTCTAATCACAGTGCTCCATAACACCTTTCATCATAATGCTCCATAACCACTGCCATCTCAATGACCCATGATCCCTGTCATCACAATTCTCCAAGGCCCCTCTCATCACAATGCTCCATGACACTTGTCATCACATTGCTCAATAATACCTGTCATCACAGTGTTCCCTGCCCATGTCATCACAATGCTCCATGTCCCCTATAATCACAGCGCTCCATGCCTTTTTCCTCACAATGCTCCAGAATTCTTGTCATCACAATGTTCTATGACCGTGGCATCACAATGCTCCATGGCCCTTGTCATCACAATGCTCTATGTCGCTTTTCATCACAATTCTCAATGACCACTTTAATCACTATGCTCGCTGACCATTTTCATCACATTTCTCTATTGTCATTACAATTCCCCATGGCCCCTTTCTTCACAATGCTCCATGATGCCTGTCATCACAATGCTCCATGGCTTTTGTTATCACAATGCTCCAGGACCAGTTTCATCACAATACTCCATCCCCCTTGTCATCACAGTACACAATGAAACCTTTCATTACAATGGTCCATGACACTTGTCATCACAGTGCTCCATGGCCTTTATTGTCACAATGCTCCCAGGCACTTTTCATCACGATGTTCCATGAAAACTTTCATCACATTGCTCCATGACCATTGTCATCACAATAGTCCATACCCTTGTCAACACAATGCTGCATAATCTCTGTCATCACAATTCTCCATGACTGCCATCATCACAATAATCCAGGACAATTTTCATAACAATGCTTCATGCCCCCAGTCCTCACAGTACTCCATGATACCTTTCATCACAATTCCTAGATGATCAATGTCATCACAATGCCCCATGACACCTGTCATCACAATTCGCTATGACCCTTGTCATCACAATACTCGATGAACTGTGTCATCACAGTGTTCCAGGACACATGTCATCACAAAGATCCATGATTACTTTCATCACAATGCTCCAATACACCTTTCATCACAATGCTCCATGGCCCCTGTTATCATATTGCTCCATGATATCTTTCATCACAATGCTCCATGACCCTGTCATCACAATGCTACATGACCCCTGTCATCACATTGTTCCATGGCCTATGTATTCACAATGCTCCATGGACCCTGTAATCACACTGCTCCATGTTCCCTTTCAACACAATGCTCCATGACCCCTGTCATCACAACGTTCCATGAAAGTTGTCATCAAAATGCTCCATGACCCCGGTCACCACAAGGTTCGCTGCCCTTGTCATTACAATGCTCCATGACCCTTGTTATCACAATGATACATGACCTTTTCATCACAATGTTCCATGGCCTCTGTCATCACCATGCTCAGTGGTCGTTCTCATCACAATGCTCTATGACCCCTGTCATCACAATGCTTGATGACCATTGTCATCACAATGCTCCAAGGCCCCTGTCATCACAATGCTTCATGGTCTTTGTAATCCCAATACTCAATGACCCGTCATCACAATGCTCCATGCCGTTGTCATCACAATGCTCCATGGCCCCTCTAATCACAATGCTCAATACACTTCTCATCACAATGCTCCAGAACACTTGTCATCATAATGCTCCATTCCCGTGTCATCCCATTGCTCAATGACACTTGTCATCAAAATGTTCCTTGCCCTTTGTCATCACAGTGCTCCATGATACCTTTAATCAAAATTCTACATGACCACTGTCATAACAATGCAAGATGACCAAGGTCATCACAATGCCCCATGACATTCTCATCACAATTCACCATGACCATTGTCATCACAATGCTCCATGAACCATGTCATCACAGGGTCCCTGGACACTTGTCATCACGATCCATTACCACTTTCATCACAATGCTCCAAGACCACTGTCTTCTCACTGCTCCATGGCCTTTGTATTCACAATGCTCCATGGCCCCTGTAATCACAGTGCTCCATAACACCTTTCATCATAATGCTCCATGACCACTGCCATCTCAAGGCCCCATGACGCCTGTCATCACAATTCGCTATGACCCTTGTCCTCACAATACTCGATGAACCGTGTCATCACAGTGTTCCAGGACACATGTCATCACAATGATCCATGACTACTCTCATCACAATGATCCAATACACCTGTCATCACAATGCTCCATGCCCTTGTCATCAAAATGCTCCAGAACTCTTGTCATCATAATGTTCCATGCCAATGTCATCAAAATGCCCCATGACACTTGTCATCACAATGCTCCAGAACTCTTGTCATCATAATGATGAATGCCCGTGTCATCACAAAGCTCCATGATACTTGTCATCACAATGCTCCATGGCCTTTGTCATCACAATGTTCCATGGCCCCTGTCATCACAGTGCTCCATGATATCTTTCATCACAATTCTAGATGACCACTGTCATCACAATGCCCCAAGACATATGTCATCACAATTCGCCATGGCCCTTGTCATCACAATGCTCCATGACCCGTGTCATCACAATGGTCCAGGACACTTTTCATCACAATGATCCATGATCACTTTCATCACAATGCTCCATGAACCCTGTCATCAAAATGCTCCATCCCCTTTTCATCACAATGCTCCAGATATCCTATCATTACAATGTTCCATGCCCTTGTCAACACAATGCTCCATGACCCCTGTCATCAAAATGCTTTATGAACCTTGTTATCAGAATGTTCCATGATCCCTGTCATCAAAATGATCCATGACCGCTGTCATCACAATGCTCCAGGACAATTTTCATCACAATGCTCCATGCCCCAGGTCATCCCAATGCTACATGACCCCTGTCATCACATTGTTCCATGGCCTATGTATTCACAATGCTCCATGGACCCTGTAATCACACTGCTCCATCTTCCCTTTCAACACAATGCTCCATGACCGCTGTCATCACAACGTTCGATGAAAGTTGTCATCAAAATGCTCCATGACCCCAGTCACCACAAGGTTCCTTGCCCTTGTCATCAGAATGCTCCATGACCCTTGTAATCACAATGGTACATGGCCTTGTCAGCACAATGCTCCATGGCCTCTGTCATCACCATGCTCCATGATCTTTCTCATCACAATGTTCTACGACCCCTGTCATCACAATGCTTGATGACCATTGTCATCACAATGTTCCAAGGCCCCTGTCATCACAATGCGTCATGGTCTTGTAATCACAATGCTCAATTACCCATGTCATCACAATGCTCCATGCCATTGTCATCACAATGCTCCACGGCACCTGTAATCACAATGCTCCATGCCCTTGTCATCACAATGCTCCTGAACAGTTGTCATCATAATACTCCATTCCAGTGTCATCCCATTGCTCAATGACACTTGTCATCAAAATGTTCCTTGGCCTTTGTCATCACAGTGCTCCATGATACCTTTAATCAAAATTCTACATGACAACTGTGATCACAATGCAAGATAACCAATGTCATCACAATGCCCCATGACACGTGTCATCACAATTCGCCTTGGCCCTTGTTATCTCAATGCTGTATGGACCGTGTCATCACTAGGTTCCAGGACACTTGTCATCACAGTGATCCATGACCACTTTCATCACAATGCTCCATGAATTCCGTTATCTCAATGCTCCATGGCCTTTGTATTTACAATGCTCCATTGTCCCGATAATCGCGTTGCTCCATGAACACTTTCATCACAATGCTCCTTGACCACTGTCACCATAATGCCCCATGACAACTCTCATCACTGTGCTCCAAGGCCACTCTCATCAAAATGCTCCATGATCTGTGTCAGCACAATATTGCATGACACTTGTCATCACAATGCTCTAGGATCCCTGTAATCACAATGATCCCTGCCAATATCATCACAATGTTCCATGTCTCCTGTAATCACAATGCTCCATGCCCTTGTCATCACAATGCTCCAGGTCTGTTGTCATCACCATGCTTCATGCCCGTGTCATAACAATGCTCCATGAATCTTGTCTTCACAATGCTCCATGGCCCATGTCAGCACAATGCTCCATGACCCCTGGCATCTCAATGCTCTATGGCCTTTGTCATCACAATGCTCCGTGACCCCTGTAAACACAATGCATGATGACCCCGTCATCAAAATGCTAAATGGCACTTGTCATCACAATTCTCTATGACGCCTGTCATCACTATTCTCCATGTCACTTGTTATCACAATGCTCCACGGCCCCTGTTATCACAGTACTCCATGACCCCTTTCATCACAATGCCCAATGCCACCTCTCCTCACAATTCTCCATGGCATTTGTCATAACGATGCTCCATGACACCTGTTATCACAATGCTCCATGACACTTGTCATCACAATGCTCGATGGCCCTTGTCATCACAATGTTCCTTGGTGCTTTTCATCGCAATGCTCCATGACAACTTTCATCAAAATACTCCAAGATTTGTTTCATCACAATGTTCTATGGCCCTTGTCATTATAAATCCACATGATCCCTTTCTTCACAATCCTCCATGATGCCTGTCATCACAATGCTCCATGGCTTTTGTTATCACAATGTTCCAGGACAGTTTCATCACAATACTCCATCCCGCTTGTCATCACAGTGTACAATGAAACCTTTCATTACAATGCTCCATGACACTTGTCATAACAATGCTCCATGACCTTTATCGTCACAATGCTCCCAGGCACTGTTCATCACGATGTTCCATGAAAACTTTCATCACATTGCTCCATGACCATTGCAATCACAATAGTCCATACCGTCGTCAACACAATGCTGCATAATCCCTGTCATCCCAATTCTCCATGACTGCTGTCATCACAATAATCCAGGACAATTTTCATAACAATGCTTCATGCCCCCAGTCATCACAGTGCTCCATGATACCTTTCCTCACAATTCCTAGATGATCAATATCCTCACAATGCCCCATGACACCTGTCATCACAATTCACTATGAACCTTGTCATCACAATACTCGATGAACCGTGTCATGAGAGTGTTCAAGGACACATGTCATCACAATGATCCATGACTACTTTCATCACAATGCTCCAATACACCTGTCATCACAATGCTCCATGGCCCATGTTATCATATTGCTCCATGATCTCTTTCATCACAATGCTCCATGACCACTGTCATCACCATGCCTCAGGACGCCTGTCATCTCAATGCTCCATGGCCCCTTTCATCACAATGTTCCATGAACCCAGTCATCACAATGTTCCCTGCCCTTTTTATCACAATGCTCCATGGACCCTATAATCACAATGCTCCATGCCCTTGTCATCACAATGCTCCATGTGTGTTGTCATCACCATGCTTCATGCCTGTGTCATCACAATGCTCCATGAATCTTGTCTTCACAATGCTCCATGGCAAATGTCATCACAGTGCTCCATGACCCCTTTCATCACAATGCTCTATGGCTTTTGTCATCACAATGCTCCGTGACCCCTGTCAACACAATGCCTGATGACCCCTGTCTTCAAAATTTTAAATGACACTTGTTATCACAATGCTCTATGATGCCTGTCATCACTATTCTCCATGTCACTTGTTTTCACAATGCTCCATGGACCCTGTAATCCCAGTACGCCATGACCCCTTTCAGCACAATGCCCAATGCCACCTCTCATCACAATTCTCCATGGCATTTGTCATCACGATGCTCCATGACACCTGTCATCACAATGCTCCATGACACTTGTCATCACAATCCTCGATGGCCCTTGTCATCACAGTGTTCCTTGGTGCTTTTCATCGCAATGCTCCATGACAAGTTTCATCAAAATACTCCAAGATTTGTTTCATCAGAATGCTCCATGGCCCTTGTCATTACAAATCCACATGATCCCTTTCATCACAATTCTCCATGGCAACTTACATAAAAATCCTCCATGCCCCTGTCATCACAATGCCCAATAATACCTGTTTTTACAATGATCCAAGACCCTTGTCATCACAAGGCTCCATGTCCCTTGTATTCACAATGCTCCATGGGCCTTGTCATCACAACGCTCCATGAAATATTTCCTCACAATGCTCCAGTACGCCTTTCATCCAAATTCCCCATGGCCACTGTCATCACAATTCTCCATGACCCCTGTCATCGTAATGGTCCATGACCCGTTTCATCTCAATTCTCCATGACACCTGTCATCACAATGCTCCATGGCCTTTGTCATCACAATGCTCCATGGCCCCTGTAATCACAGTGCTCCAGGACCCGTTTCATCTCAATTCTACATGACCTCACTCATCACAATGCCCCATGACCCCTGTAATCACAATGCTCGATGACCCTTGTCACCAGAGTGCTCCAAGCCTTTGTCATCACACTGCTCCATGGCCCTTGTAATCACAATGCTCCATGCCCTTGTCATCACAAGGCTCCAGAACTCTTGTCATTATAATGCTCCATGTCCGTTTCCTCACCATGCTCCATGACACTTGTCATCACAATGCTCCATGGCCCCTCTCATTACTGTGCTCCATAATAACTTTAATCACATTTCTAGATGACCACTGCCATCACAATGCCCCATGACATTGTCATCACAATTCACCATGACCATTGTCATCACAATGCTCCATGAACCATGTCATCACAGGGTCCCAGGACACTTGTCATCACAATGATCCATTACCACTTTCATCTCAATGCTCCATGACCACTGTCATCTAAATGCTCCATGGCCTTTGTATTCACAATGCTCCATGGCCCCTCTAATCACAGTGCTCCATAACACCTTTCATCATAATGCTCCATAACCACTGCCATCTCAATGACCCATGATCCCTGTCATCACAATTCTCCAAGGCCCCTCTCATCACAATGCTCCATGACACTTGTCATCACATTGCTCAATAATACCTGTCATCACAGTGTTCCCTGCCCATGTCATCACAATGCTCCATGTCCCCTATAATCACAGCGCTCCATGCCTTTTTCCTCACAATGCTCCAGAATTCTTGTCATCACAATGTTCTATGACCGTGGCATCACAATGCTCCATGGCCCTTGTCATCACAATGCTCTATGTCGCTTTTCATCACAATTCTCAATGACCACTTTAATCACTATGCTCGCTGACCATTTTCATCACATTTCTCTATTGTCATTACAATTCCCCATGGCCCCTTTCTTCACAATGCTCCATGATGCCTGTCATCACAATGCTCCATGGCTTTTGTTATCACAATGCTCCAGGACCAGTTTCATCACAATACTCCATCCCCCTTGTCATCACAGTACACAATGAAACCTTTCATTACAATGGTCCATGACACTTGTCATCACAGTGCTCCATGGCCTTTATTGTCACAATGCTCCCAGGCACTTTTCATCACGATGTTCCATGAAAACTTTCATCACATTGCTCCATGACCATTGTCATCACAATAGTCCATACCCTTGTCAACACAATGCTGCATAATCTCTGTCATCACAATTCTCCATGACTGCCATCATCACAATAATCCAGGACAATTTTCATAACAATGCTTCATGCCCCCAGTCCTCACAGTACTCCATGATACCTTTCATCACAATTCCTAGATGATCAATGTCATCACAATGCCCCATGACACCTGTCATCACAATTCGCTATGACCCTTGTCATCACAATACTCGATGAACTGTGTCATCACAGTGTTCCAGGACACATGTCATCACAAAGATCCATGATTACTTTCATCACAATGCTCCAATACACCTTTCATCACAATGCTCCATGGCCCCTGTTATCATATTGCTCCATGATATCTTTCATCACAATGCTCCATGACCCTGTCATCACAATGCTACATGACCCCTGTCATCACATTGTTCCATGGCCTATGTATTCACAATGCTCCATGGACCCTGTAATCACACTGCTCCATGTTCCCTTTCAACACAATGCTCCATGACCCCTGTCATCACAACGTTCCATGAAAGTTGTCATCAAAATGCTCCATGACCCCGGTCACCACAAGGTTCGCTGCCCTTGTCATTACAATGCTCCATGACCCTTGTTATCACAATGATACATGACCTTTTCATCACAATGTTCCATGGCCTCTGTCATCACCATGCTCAATGGTCGTTCTCATCACAATGCTCTATGACCCCTGTCATCACAATGCTTGATGACCATTGTCATCACAATGCTCCAAGGCCCCTGTCATCACAATGCTTCATGGTCTTTGTAATCCCAATACTCAATGACCCGTCATCACAATGCTCCATGCCGTTGTCATCACAATGCTCCATGGCCCCTGTAATCACAATGCTCAATACACTTCTCATCACAATGCTCCAGAACACTTGTCATCATAATGCTCCATTCCCGTGTCATCCCATTGCTCAATGACACTTGTCATCAAAATGTTCCTTGCCCTTTGTCATCACAGTGCTCCATGATACCTTTAATCAAAATTCTACATGACCACTGTCATAACAATGCAAGATGACCAAGGTCATCACAATGCCCCATGACATTCTCATCACAATTCACCATGACCATTGTCATCACAATGCTCCATGAACCATGTCATCACAGGGTCCCTGGACACTTGTCATCACGATCCATTACCACTTTCATCACAATGCTCCAAGACCACTGTCTTCTCACTGCTCCATGGCCTTTGTATTCACAATGCTCCATGGCCCCTGTAATCACAGTGCTCCATAACACCTTTCATCATAATGCTCCATGACCACTGCCATCTCAAGGCCCCATGACGCCTGTCATCACAATTCGCTATGACCCTTGTCCTCACAATACTCGATGAACCGTGTCATCACAGTGTTCCAGGACACATGTCATCACAATGATCCATGACTACTCTCATCACAATGATCCAATACACCTGTCATCACAATGCTCCATGCCCTTGTCATCAAAATGCTCCAGAACTCTTGTCATCATAATGTTCCATGCCAATGTCATCAAAATGCCCCATGACACTTGTCATCACAATGCTCCAGAACTCTTGTCATCATAATGATGAATGCCCGTGTCATCACAAAGCTCCATGATACTTGTCATCACAATGCTCCATGGCCTTTGTCATCACAATGTTCCATGGCCCCTGTCATCACAGTGCTCCATGATATCTTTCATCACAATTCTAGATGACCACTGTCATCACAATGCCCCAAGACATATGTCATCACAATTCGCCATGGCCCTTGTCATCACAATGCTCCATGACCCGTGTCATCACAATGGTCCAGGACACTTTTCATCACAATGATCCATGATCACTTTCATCACAATGCTCCATGAACCCTGTCATCAAAATGCTCCATCCCCTTTTCATCACAATGCTCCAGATATCCTATCATTACAATGTTCCATGCCCTTGTCAACACAATGCTCCATGACCCCTGTCATCAAAATGCTTTATGAACCTTGTTATCAGAATGTTCCATGATCCCTGTCATCAAAATGATCCATGACCGCTGTCATCACAATGCTCCAGGACAATTTTCATCACAATGCTCCATGCCCCAGGTCATCCCAATGCTACATGACCCCTGTCATCACATTGTTCCATGGCCTATGTATTCACAATGCTCCATGGACCCTGTAATCACACTGCTCCATGTTCCCTTTCAACACAATGCTCCATGACCGCTGTCATCACAACGTTCGATGAAAGTTGTCATCAAAATGCTCCATGACCCCAGTCACCACAAGGTTCCTTGCCCTTGTCATCAGAATGCTCCATGACCCTTGTAATCACAATGGTACATGGCCTTGTCAGCACAATGCTCCATGGCCTCTGTCATCACCATGCTCCATGATCTTTCTCATCACAATGTTCTACGACCCCTGTCATCACAATGCTTGATGACCATTGTCATCACAATGTTCCAAGGCCCCTGTCATCACAATGCGTCATGGTCTTGTAATCACAATGCTCAATTACCCATGTCATCACAATGCTCCATGCCATTGTCATCACAATGCTCCACGGCACCTGTAATCACAATGCTCCATGCCCTTGTCATCACAATGCTCCTGAACAGTTGTCATCATAATACTCCATTCCAGTGTCATCCCATTGCTCAATGACACTTGTCATCAAAATGTTCCTTGGCCTTTGTCATCACAGTGCTCCATGATACCTTTAATCAAAATTCTACATGACAACTGTGATCACAATGCAAGATAACCAATGTCATCACAATGCCCCATGACACGTGTCATCACAATTCGCCTTGGCCCTTGTTATCTCAATGCTGTATGGACCGTGTCATCACTAGGTTCCAGGACACTTGTCATCACAGTGATCCATGACCACTTTCATCACAATGCTCCATGAATTCCGTTATCTCAATGCTCCATGGCCTTTGTATTTACAATGCTCCATTGTCCCGATAATCGCGTTGCTCCATGAACACTTTCATCACAATGCTCCTTGACCACTGTCACCATAATGCCCCATGACAACTCTCATCACTGTGCTCCAAGGCCACTCTCATCAAAATGCTCCATGATCTGTGTCAGCACAATATTGCATGACACTTGTCATCACAATGCTCTAGGATCCCTGTAATCACAATGATCCCTGCCAATATCATCACAATGTTCCATGTCTCCTGTAATCACAATGCTCCATGCCCTTGTCATCACAATGCTCCAGGTCTGTTGTCATCACCATGCTTCATGCCCGTGTCATAACAATGCTCCATGAATCTTGTCTTCACAATGCTCCATGGCCCATGTCAGCACAATGCTCCATGACCCCTGGCATCTCAATGCTCTATGGCCTTTGTCATCACAATGCTCCGTGACCCCTGTAAACACAATGCATGATGACCCCGTCATCAAAATGCTAAATGGCACTTGTCATCACAATTCTCTATGACGCCTGTCATCACTATTCTCCATGTCACTTGTTATCACAATGCTCCACGGCCCCTGTTATCACAGTACTCCATGACCCCTTTCATCACAATGCCCAATGCCACCTCTCCTCACAATTCTCCATGGCATTTGTCATAACGATGCTCCATGACACCTGTTATCACAATGCTCCATGACACTTGTCATCACAATGCTCGATGGCCCTTGTCATCACAATGTTCCTTGGTGCTTTTCATCGCAATGCTCCATGACAACTTTCATCAAAATACTCCAAGATTTGTTTCATCACAATGTTCTATGGCCCTTGTCATTATAAATCCACATGATCCCTTTCTTCACAATCCTCCATGATGCCTGTCATCACAATGCTCCATGGCTTTTGTTATCACAATGTTCCAGGACAGTTTCATCACAATACTCCATCCCGCTTGTCATCACAGTGTACAATGAAACCTTTCATTACAATGCTCCATGACACTTGTCATAACAATGCTCCATGACCTTTATCGTCACAATGCTCCCAGGCACTGTTCATCACGATGTTCCATGAAAACTTTCATCACATTGCTCCATGACCATTGCAATCACAATAGTCCATACCGTCGTCAACACAATGCTGCATAATCCCTGTCATCCCAATTCTCCATGACTGCTGTCATCACAATAATCCAGGACAATTTTCATAACAATGCTTCATGCCCCCAGTCATCACAGTGCTCCATGATACCTTTCCTCACAATTCCTAGATGATCAATATCCTCACAATGCCCCATGACACCTGTCATCACAATTCACTATGAACCTTGTCATCACAATACTCGATGAACCGTGTCATGAGAGTGTTCAAGGACACATGTCATCACAATGATCCATGACTACTTTCATCACAATGCTCCAATACACCTGTCATCACAATGCTCCATGGCCCATGTTATCATATTGCTCCATGATCTCTTTCATCACAATGCTCCATGACCACTGTCATCACCATGCCTCAGGACGCCTGTCATCTCAATGCTCCATGGCCCCTTTCATCACAATGTTCCATGAACCCAGTCATCACAATGTTCCCTGCCCTTTTTATCACAATGCTCCATGGACCCTATAATCACAATGCTCCATGCCCTTGTCATCACAATGCTCCATGTGTGTTGTCATCACCATGCTTCATGCCTGTGTCATCACAATGCTCCATGAATCTTGTCTTCACAATGCTCCATGGCAAATGTCATCACAGTGCTCCATGACCCCTTTCATCACAATGCTCTATGGCTTTTGTCATCACAATGCTCCGTGACCCCTGTCAACACAATGCCTGATGACCCCTGTCTTCAAAATTTTAAATGACACTTGTTATCACAATGCTCTATGATGCCTGTCATCACTATTCTCCATGTCACTTGTTTTCACAATGCTCCATGGACCCTGTAATCCCAGTACGCCATGACCCCTTTCAGCACAATGCCCAATGCCACCTCTCATCACAATTCTCCATGGCATTTGTCATCACGATGCTCCATGACACCTGTCATCACAATGCTCCATGACACTTGTCATCACAATCCTCGATGGCCCTTGTCATCACAGTGTTCCTTGGTGCTTTTCATCGCAATGCTCCATGACAAGTTTCATCAAAATACTCCAAGATTTGTTTCATCAGAATGCTCCATGGCCCTTGTCATTACAAATCCACATGATCCCTTTCATCACAATTCTCCATGGCAACTTACATAAAAATCCTCCATGCCCCTGTCATCACAATGCCCAATAATACCTGTTTTTACAATGATCCAAGACCCTTGTCATCACAAGGCTCCATGTCCCTTGTATTCACAATGCTCCATGGGCCTTGTCATCACAACGCTCCATGAAATATTTCCTCACAATGCTCCAGTACGCCTTTCATCCAAATTCCCCATGGCCACTGTCATCACAATTCTCCATGACCCCTGTCATCGTAATGGTCCATGACCCGTTTCATCTCAATTCTCCATGACACCTGTCATCACAATGCTCCATGGCCTTTGTCATCACAATGCTCCATGGCCCCTGTAATCACAGTGCTCCAGGACCCGTTTCATCTCAATTCTACATGACCTCACTCATCACAATGCCCCATGACCCCTGTAATCACAATGCTCGATGACCCTTGTCACCAGAGTGCTCCAAGCCTTTGTCATCACACTGCTCCATGGCCCTTGTAATCACAATGCTCCATGCCCTTGTCATCACAAGGCTCCAGAACTCTTGTCATTATAATGCTCCATGTCCGTTTCCTCACCATGCTCCATGACACTTGTCATCACAATGCTCCATGGCCCCTCTCATTACTGTGCTCCATAATAACTTTAATCACATTTCTAGATGACCACTGCCATCACAATGCCCCATGACATTGTCATCACAATTCACCATGACCATTGTCATCACAATGCTCCATGAACCATGTCATCACAGGGTCCCAGGACACTTGTCATCACAATGATCCATTACCACTTTCATCTCAATGCTCCATGACCACTGTCATCTAAATGCTCCATGGCCTTTGTATTCACAATGCTCCATGGCCCCTCTAATCACAGTGCTCCATAACACCTTTCATCATAATGCTCCATAACCACTGCCATCTCAATGACCCATGATCCCTGTCATCACAATTCTCCAAGGCCCCTCTCATCACAATGCTCCATGACACTTGTCATCACATTGCTCAATAATACCTGTCATCACAGTGTTCCCTGCCCATGTCATCACAATGCTCCATGTCCCCTATAATCACAGCGCTCCATGCCTTTTTCCTCACAATGCTCCAGAATTCTTGTCATCACAATGTTCTATGACCGTGGCATCACAATGCTCCATGGCCCTTGTCATCACAATGCTCTATGTCGCTTTTCATCACAATTCTCAATGACCACTTTAATCACTATGCTCGCTGACCATTTTCATCACATTTCTCTATTGTCATTACAATTCCCCATGGCCCCTTTCTTCACAATGCTCCATGATGCCTGTCATCACAATGCTCCATGGCTTTTGTTATCACAATGCTCCAGGACCAGTTTCATCACAATACTCCATCCCCCTTGTCATCACAGTACACAATGAAACCTTTCATTACAATGGTCCATGACACTTGTCATCACAGTGCTCCATGGCCTTTATTGTCACAATGCTCCCAGGCACTTTTCATCACGATGTTCCATGAAAACTTTCATCACATTGCTCCATGACCATTGTCATCACAATAGTCCATACCCTTGTCAACACAATGCTGCATAATCTCTGTCATCACAATTCTCCATGACTGCCATCATCACAATAATCCAGGACAATTTTCATAACAATGCTTCATGCCCCCAGTCCTCACAGTACTCCATGATACCTTTCATCACAATTCCTAGATGATCAATGTCATCACAATGCCCCATGACACCTGTCATCACAATTCGCTATGACCCTTGTCATCACAATACTCGATGAACTGTGTCATCACAGTGTTCCAGGACACATGTCATCACAAAGATCCATGATTACTTTCATCACAATGCTCCAATACACCTTTCATCACAATGCTCCATGGCCCCTGTTATCATATTGCTCCATGATATCTTTCATCACAATGCTCCATGACCCTGTCATCACAATGCTACATGACCCCTGTCATCACATTGTTCCATGGCCTATGTATTCACAATGCTCCATGGACCCTGTAATCACACTGCTCCATGTTCCCTTTCAACACAATGCTCCATGACCCCTGTCATCACAACGTTCCATGAAAGTTGTCATCAAAATGCTCCATGACCCCGGTCACCACAAGGTTCGCTGCCCTTGTCATTACAATGCTCCATGACCCTTGTTATCACAATGATACATGACCTTTTCATCACAATGTTCCATGGCCTCTGTCATCACCATGCTCAATGGTCGTTCTCATCACAATGCTCTATGACCCCTGTCATCACAATGCTTGATGACCATTGTCATCACAATGCTCCAAGGCCCCTGTCATCACAATGCTTCATGGTCTTTGTAATCCCAATACTCAATGACCCGTCATCACAATGCTCCATGCCGTTGTCATCACAATGCTCCATGGCCCCTGTAATCACAATGCTCAATACACTTCTCATCACAATGCTCCAGAACACTTGTCATCATAATGCTCCATTCCCGTGTCATCCCATTGCTCAATGACACTTGTCATCAAAATGTTCCTTGCCCTTTGTCATCACAGTGCTCCATGATACCTTTAATCAAAATTCTACATGACCACTGTCATAACAATGCAAGATGACCAAGGTCATCACAATGCCCCATGACATTCTCATCACAATTCACCATGACCATTGTCATCACAATGCTCCATGAACCATGTCATCACAGGGTCCCTGGACACTTGTCATCACGATCCATTACCACTTTCATCACAATGCTCCAAGACCACTGTCTTCTCACTGCTCCATGGCCTTTGTATTCACAATGCTCCATGGCCCCTGTAATCACAGTGCTCCATAACACCTTTCATCATAATGCTCCATGACCACTGCCATCTCAAGGCCCCATGACGCCTGTCATCACAATTCGCTATGACCCTTGTCCTCACAATACTCGATGAACCGTGTCATCACAGTGTTCCAGGACACATGTCATCACAATGATCCATGACTACTCTCATCACAATGATCCAATACACCTGTCATCACAATGCTCCATGCCCTTGTCATCAAAATGCTCCAGAACTCTTGTCATCATAATGTTCCATGCCAATGTCATCAAAATGCCCCATGACACTTGTCATCACAATGCTCCAGAACTCTTGTCATCATAATGATGAATGCCCGTGTCATCACAAAGCTCCATGATACTTGTCATCACAATGCTCCATGGCCTTTGTCATCACAATGTTCCATGGCCCCTGTCATCACAGTGCTCCATGATATCTTTCATCACAATTCTAGATGACCACTGTCATCACAATGCCCCAAGACATATGTCATCACAATTCGCCATGGCCCTTGTCATCACAATGCTCCATGACCCGTGTCATCACAATGGTCCAGGACACTTTTCATCACAATGATCCATGATCACTTTCATCACAATGCTCCATGAACCCTGTCATCAAAATGCTCCATCCCCTTTTCATCACAATGCTCCAGATATCCTATCATTACAATGTTCCATGCCCTTGTCAACACAATGCTCCATGACCCCTGTCATCAAAATGCTTTATGAACCTTGTTATCAGAATGTTCCATGATCCCTGTCATCAAAATGATCCATGACCGCTGTCATCACAATGCTCCAGGACAATTTTCATCACAATGCTCCATGCCCCAGGTCATCCCAATGCTACATGACCCCTGTCATCACATTGTTCCATGGCCTATGTATTCACAATGCTCCATGGACCCTGTAATCACACTGCTCCATCTTCCCTTTCAACACAATGCTCCATGACCGCTGTCATCACAACGTTCGATGAAAGTTGTCATCAAAATGCTCCATGACCCCAGTCACCACAAGGTTCCTTGCCCTTGTCATCAGAATGCTCCATGACCCTTGTAATCACAATGGTACATGGCCTT
Organism: Balaenoptera physalus; assembly: GCF_965194825.1. Taxonomy (NCBI): domain Eukaryota; kingdom Metazoa; phylum Chordata; class Mammalia; order Artiodactyla; family Balaenopteridae; genus Balaenoptera; species Balaenoptera physalus. Next base: position 52,660 of record NW_028124470.1, read on the forward strand.
GTCAGCACAATGCTCCATGGCCTCTGTCATCACCATGCTCCATGATCTTTCTCATCACAATGTTCTACGACCCCTGTCATCACAATGCTTGATGACCATTGTCATCACAATGTTCCAAGGCCCCTGTCATCACAATGCGTCATGGTCTTGTAATCACAATGCTCAATTACCCATGTCATCACAATGCTCCATGCCATTGTCATCACAATGCTCCACGGCACCTGTAATCACAATGCTCCATGCCCTTGTCATCACAATGCTCCTGAACAGTTGTCATCATAATACTCCATTCCAGTGTCATCCCATTGCTCAATGACACTTGTCATCAAAATGTTCCTTGGCCTTTGTCATCACAGTGCTCCATGATACCTTTAATCAAAATTCTACATGACAACTGTGATCACAATGCAAGATAACCAATGTCATCACAATGCCCCATGACACGTGTCATCACAATTCGCCTTGGCCCTTGTTATCTCAATGCTGTATGGACCGTGTCATCACTAGGTTCCAGGACACTTGTCATCACAGTGATCCATGACCACTTTCATCACAATGCTCCATGAATTCCGTTATCTCAATGCTCCATGGCCTTTGTATTTACAATGCTCCATTGTCCCGATAATCGCGTTGCTCCATGAACACTTTCATCACAATGCTCCTTGACCACTGTCACCATAATGCCCCATGACAACTCTCATCACTGTGCTCCAAGGCCACTCTCATCAAAATGCTCCATGATCTGTGTCAGCACAATATTGCATGACACTTGTCATCACAATGCTCTAGGATCCCTGTAATCACAATGATCCCTGCCAATATCATCACAATGTTCCATGTCTCCTGTAATCACAATGCTCCATGCCCTTGTCATCACAATGCTCCAGGTCTGTTGTCATCACCATGCTTCATGCCCGTGTCATAACAATGCTCCATGAATCTTGTCTTCACAATGCTCCATGGCCCATGTCAGCACAATGCTCCATGACCCCTGGCATCTCAATGCTCTATGGCCTTTGTCATCACAATGCTCCGTGACCCCTGTAAACACAATGCATGATGACCCCGTCATCAAAATGCTAAATGGCACTTGTCATCACAATTCTCTATGACGCCTGTCATCACTATTCTCCATGTCACTTGTTATCACAATGCTCCACGGCCCCTGTTATCACAGTACTCCATGACCCCTTTCATCACAATGCCCAATGCCACCTCTCCTCACAATTCTCCATGGCATTTGTCATAACGATGCTCCATGACACCTGTTATCACAATGCTCCATGACACTTGTCATCACAATGCTCGATGGCCCTTGTCATCACAATGTTCCTTGGTGCTTTTCATCGCAATGCTCCATGACAACTTTCATCAAAATACTCCAAGATTTGTTTCATCACAATGTTCTATGGCCCTTGTCATTATAAATCCACATGATCCCTTTCTTCACAATCCTCCATGATGCCTGTCATCACAATGCTCCATGGCTTTTGTTATCACAATGTTCCAGGACAGTTTCATCACAATACTCCATCCCGCTTGTCATCACAGTGTACAATGAAACCTTTCATTACAATGCTCCATGACACTTGTCATAACAATGCTCCATGACCTTTATCGTCACAATGCTCCCAGGCACTGTTCATCACGATGTTCCATGAAAACTTTCATCACATTGCTCCATGACCATTGCAATCACAATAGTCCATACCGTCGTCAACACAATGCTGCATAATCCCTGTCATCCCAATTCTCCATGACTGCTGTCATCACAATAATCCAGGACAATTTTCATAACAATGCTTCATGCCCCCAGTCATCACAGTGCTCCATGATACCTTTCCTCACAATTCCTAGATGATCAATATCCTCACAATGCCCCATGACACCTGTCATCACAATTCACTATGAACCTTGTCATCACAATACTCGATGAACCGTGTCATGAGAGTGTTCAAGGACACATGTCATCACAATGATCCATGACTACTTTCATCACAATGCTCCAATACACCTGTCATCACAATGCTCCATGGCCCATGTTATCATATTGCTCCATGATCTCTTTCATCACAATGCTCCATGACCACTGTCATCACCATGCCTCAGGACGCCTGTCATCTCAATGCTCCATGGCCCCTTTCATCACAATGTTCCATGAACCCAGTCATCACAATGTTCCCTGCCCTTTTTATCACAATGCTCCATGGACCCTATAATCACAATGCTCCATGCCCTTGTCATCACAATGCTCCATGTGTGTTGTCATCACCATGCTTCATGCCTGTGTCATCACAATGCTCCATGAATCTTGTCTTCACAATGCTCCATGGCAAATGTCATCACAGTGCTCCATGACCCCTTTCATCACAATGCTCTATGGCTTTTGTCATCACAATGCTCCGTGACCCCTGTCAACACAATGCCTGATGACCCCTGTCTTCAAAATTTTAAATGACACTTGTTATCACAATGCTCTATGATGCCTGTCATCACTATTCTCCATGTCACTTGTTTTCACAATGCTCCATGGACCCTGTAATCCCAGTACGCCATGACCCCTTTCAGCACAATGCCCAATGCCACCTCTCATCACAATTCTCCATGGCATTTGTCATCACGATGCTCCATGACACCTGTCATCACAATGCTCCATGACACTTGTCATCACAATCCTCGATGGCCCTTGTCATCACAGTGTTCCTTGGTGCTTTTCATCGCAATGCTCCATGACAAGTTTCATCAAAATACTCCAAGATTTGTTTCATCAGAATGCTCCATGGCCCTTGTCATTACAAATCCACATGATCCCTTTCATCACAATTCTCCATGGCAACTTACATAAAAATCCTCCATGCCCCTGTCATCACAATGCCCAATAATACCTGTTTTTACAATGATCCAAGACCCTTGTCATCACAAGGCTCCATGTCCCTTGTATTCACAATGCTCCATGGGCCTTGTCATCACAACGCTCCATGAAATATTTCCTCACAATGCTCCAGTACGCCTTTCATCCAAATTCCCCATGGCCACTGTCATCACAATTCTCCATGACCCCTGTCATCGTAATGGTCCATGACCCGTTTCATCTCAATTCTCCATGACACCTGTCATCACAATGCTCCATGGCCTTTGTCATCACAATGCTCCATGGCCCCTGTAATCACAGTGCTCCAGGACCCGTTTCATCTCAATTCTACATGACCTCACTCATCACAATGCCCCATGACCCCTGTAATCACAATGCTCGATGACCCTTGTCACCAGAGTGCTCCAAGCCTTTGTCATCACACTGCTCCATGGCCCTTGTAATCACAATGCTCCATGCCCTTGTCATCACAAGGCTCCAGAACTCTTGTCATTATAATGCTCCATGTCCGTTTCCTCACCATGCTCCATGACACTTGTCATCACAATGCTCCATGGCCCCTCTCATTACTGTGCTCCATAATAACTTTAATCACATTTCTAGATGACCACTGCCATCACAATGCCCCATGACATTGTCATCACAATTCACCATGACCATTGTCATCACAATGCTCCATGAACCATGTCATCACAGGGTCCCAGGACACTTGTCATCACAATGATCCATTACCACTTTCATCTCAATGCTCCATGACCACTGTCATCTAAATGCTCCATGGCCTTTGTATTCACAATGCTCCATGGCCCCTCTAATCACAGTGCTCCATAACACCTTTCATCATAATGCTCCATAACCACTGCCATCTCAATGACCCATGATCCCTGTCATCACAATTCTCCAAGGCCCCTCTCATCACAATGCTCCATGACACTTGTCATCACATTGCTCAATAATACCTGTCATCACAGTGTTCCCTGCCCATGTCATCACAATGCTCCATGTCCCCTATAATCACAGCGCTCCATGCCTTTTTCCTCACAATGCTCCAGAATTCTTGTCATCACAATGTTCTATGACCGTGGCATCACAATGCTCCATGGCCCTTGTCATCACAATGCTCTATGTCGCTTTTCATCACAATTCTCAATGACCACTTTAATCACTATGCTCGCTGACCATTTTCATCACATTTCTCTATTGTCATTACAATTCCCCATGGCCCCTTTCTTCACAATGCTCCATGATGCCTGTCATCACAATGCTCCATGGCTTTTGTTATCACAATGCTCCAGGACCAGTTTCATCACAATACTCCATCCCCCTTGTCATCACAGTACACAATGAAACCTTTCATTACAATGGTCCATGACACTTGTCATCACAGTGCTCCATGGCCTTTATTGTCACAATGCTCCCAGGCACTTTTCATCACGATGTTCCATGAAAACTTTCATCACATTGCTCCATGACCATTGTCATCACAATAGTCCATACCCTTGTCAACACAATGCTGCATAATCTCTGTCATCACAATTCTCCATGACTGCCATCATCACAATAATCCAGGACAATTTTCATAACAATGCTTCATGCCCCCAGTCCTCACAGTACTCCATGATACCTTTCATCACAATTCCTAGATGATCAATGTCATCACAATGCCCCATGACACCTGTCATCACAATTCGCTATGACCCTTGTCATCACAATACTCGATGAACTGTGTCATCACAGTGTTCCAGGACACATGTCATCACAAAGATCCATGATTACTTTCATCACAATGCTCCAATACACCTTTCATCACAATGCTCCATGGCCCCTGTTATCATATTGCTCCATGATATCTTTCATCACAATGCTCCATGACCCTGTCATCACAATGCTACATGACCCCTGTCATCACATTGTTCCATGGCCTATGTATTCACAATGCTCCATGGACCCTGTAATCACACTGCTCCATGTTCCCTTTCAACACAATGCTCCATGACCCCTGTCATCACAACGTTCCATGAAAGTTGTCATCAAAATGCTCCATGACCCCGGTCACCACAAGGTTCGCTGCCCTTGTCATTACAATGCTCCATGACCCTTGTTATCACAATGATACATGACCTTTTCATCACAATGTTCCATGGCCTCTGTCATCACCATGCTCAATGGTCGTTCTCATCACAATGCTCTATGACCCCTGTCATCACAATGCTTGATGACCATTGTCATCACAATGCTCCAAGGCCCCTGTCATCACAATGCTTCATGGTCTTTGTAATCCCAATACTCAATGACCCGTCATCACAATGCTCCATGCCGTTGTCATCACAATGCTCCATGGCCCCTGTAATCACAATGCTCAATACACTTCTCATCACAATGCTCCAGAACACTTGTCATCATAATGCTCCATTCCCGTGTCATCCCATTGCTCAATGACACTTGTCATCAAAATGTTCCTTGCCCTTTGTCATCACAGTGCTCCATGATACCTTTAATCAAAATTCTACATGACCACTGTCATAACAATGCAAGATGACCAAGGTCATCACAATGCCCCATGACATTCTCATCACAATTCACCATGACCATTGTCATCACAATGCTCCATGAACCATGTCATCACAGGGTCCCTGGACACTTGTCATCACGATCCATTACCACTTTCATCACAATGCTCCAAGACCACTGTCTTCTCACTGCTCCATGGCCTTTGTATTCACAATGCTCCATGGCCCCTGTAATCACAGTGCTCCATAACACCTTTCATCATAATGCTCCATGACCACTGCCATCTCAAGGCCCCATGACGCCTGTCATCACAATTCGCTATGACCCTTGTCCTCACAATACTCGATGAACCGTGTCATCACAGTGTTCCAGGACACATGTCATCACAATGATCCATGACTACTCTCATCACAATGATCCAATACACCTGTCATCACAATGCTCCATGCCCTTGTCATCAAAATGCTCCAGAACTCTTGTCATCATAATGTTCCATGCCAATGTCATCAAAATGCCCCATGACACTTGTCATCACAATGCTCCAGAACTCTTGTCATCATAATGATGAATGCCCGTGTCATCACAAAGCTCCATGATACTTGTCATCACAATGCTCCATGGCCTTTGTCATCACAATGTTCCATGGCCCCTGTCATCACAGTGCTCCATGATATCTTTCATCACAATTCTAGATGACCACTGTCATCACAATGCCCCAAGACATATGTCATCACAATTCGCCATGGCCCTTGTCATCACAATGCTCCATGACCCGTGTCATCACAATGGTCCAGGACACTTTTCATCACAATGATCCATGATCACTTTCATCACAATGCTCCATGAACCCTGTCATCAAAATGCTCCATCCCCTTTTCATCACAATGCTCCAGATATCCTATCATTACAATGTTCCATGCCCTTGTCAACACAATGCTCCATGACCCCTGTCATCAAAATGCTTTATGAACCTTGTTATCAGAATGTTCCATGATCCCTGTCATCAAAATGATCCATGACCGCTGTCATCACAATGCTCCAGGACAATTTTCATCACAATGCTCCATGCCCCAGGTCATCCCAATGCTACATGACCCCTGTCATCACATTGTTCCATGGCCTATGTATTCACAATGCTCCATGGACCCTGTAATCACACTGCTCCATCTTCCCTTTCAACACAATGCTCCATGACCGCTGTCATCACAACGTTCGATGAAAGTTGTCATCAAAATGCTCCATGACCCCAGTCACCACAAGGTTCCTTGCCCTTGTCATCAGAATGCTCCATGACCCTTGTAATCACAATGGTACATGGCCTTGTCAGCACAATGCTCCATGGCCTCTGTCATCACCATGCTCCATGATCTTTCTCATCACAATGTTCTACGACCCCTGTCATCACAATGCTTGATGACCATTGTCATCACAATGTTCCAAGGCCCCTGTCATCACAATGCGTCATGGTCTTGTAATCACAATGCTCAATTACCCATGTCATCACAATGCTCCATGCCATTGTCATCACAATGCTCCACGGCACCTGTAATCACAATGCTCCATGCCCTTGTCATCACAATGCTCCTGAACAGTTGTCATCATAATACTCCATTCCAGTGTCATCCCATTGCTCAATGACACTTGTCATCAAAATGTTCCTTGGCCTTTGTCATCACAGTGCTCCATGATACCTTTAATCAAAATTCTACATGACAACTGTGATCACAATGCAAGATAACCAATGTCATCACAATGCCCCATGACACGTGTCATCACAATTCGCCTTGGCCCTTGTTATCTCAATGCTGTATGGACCGTGTCATCACTAGGTTCCAGGACACTTGTCATCACAGTGATCCATGACCACTTTCATCACAATGCTCCATGAATTCCGTTATCTCAATGCTCCATGGCCTTTGTATTTACAATGCTCCATTGTCCCGATAATCGCGTTGCTCCATGAACACTTTCATCACAATGCTCCTTGACCACTGTCACCATAATGCCCCATGACAACTCTCATCACTGTGCTCCAAGGCCACTCTCATCAAAATGCTCCATGATCTGTGTCAGCACAATATTGCATGACACTTGTCATCACAATGCTCTAGGATCCCTGTAATCACAATGATCCCTGCCAATATCATCACAATGTTCCATGTCTCCTGTAATCACAATGCTCCATGCCCTTGTCATCACAATGCTCCAGGTCTGTTGTCATCACCATGCTTCATGCCCGTGTCATAACAATGCTCCATGAATCTTGTCTTCACAATGCTCCATGGCCCATGTCAGCACAATGCTCCATGACCCCTGGCATCTCAATGCTCTATGGCCTTTGTCATCACAATGCTCCGTGACCCCTGTAAACACAATGCATGATGACCCCGTCATCAAAATGCTAAATGGCACTTGTCATCACAATTCTCTATGACGCCTGTCATCACTATTCTCCATGTCACTTGTTATCACAATGCTCCACGGCCCCTGTTATCACAGTACTCCATGACCCCTTTCATCACAATGCCCAATGCCACCTCTCCTCACAATTCTCCATGGCATTTGTCATAACGATGCTCCATGACACCTGTTATCACAATGCTCCATGACACTTGTCATCACAATGCTCGATGGCCCTTGTCATCACAATGTTCCTTGGTGCTTTTCATCGCAATGCTCCATGACAACTTTCATCAAAATACTCCAAGATTTGTTTCATCACAATGTTCTATGGCCCTTGTCATTATAAATCCACATGATCCCTTTCTTCACAATCCTCCATGATGCCTGTCATCACAATGCTCCATGGCTTTTGTTATCACAATGTTCCAGGACAGTTTCATCACAATACTCCATCCCGCTTGTCATCACAGTGTACAATGAAACCTTTCATTACAATGCTCCATGACACTTGTCATAACAATGCTCCATGACCTTTATCGTCACAATGCTCCCAGGCACTGTTCATCACGATGTTCCATGAAAACTTTCATCACATTGCTCCATGACCATTGCAATCACAATAGTCCATACCGTCGTCAACACAATGCTGCATAATCCCTGTCATCCCAATTCTCCATGACTGCTGTCATCACAATAATCCAGGACAATTTTCATAACAATGCTTCATGCCCCCAGTCATCACAGTGCTCCATGATACCTTTCCTCACAATTCCTAGATGATCAATATCCTCACAATGCCCCATGACACCTGTCATCACAATTCACTATGAACCTTGTCATCACAATACTCGATGAACCGTGTCATGAGAGTGTTCAAGGACACATGTCATCACAATGATCCATGACTACTTTCATCACAATGCTCCAATACACCTGTCATCACAATGCTCCATGGCCCATGTTATCATATTGCTCCATGATCTCTTTCATCACAATGCTCCATGACCACTGTCATCACCATGCCTCAGGACGCCTGTCATCTCAATGCTCCATGGCCCCTTTCATCACAATGTTCCATGAACCCAGTCATCACAATGTTCCCTGCCCTTTTTATCACAATGCTCCATGGACCCTATAATCACAATGCTCCATGCCCTTGTCATCACAATGCTCCATGTGTGTTGTCATCACCATGCTTCATGCCTGTGTCATCACAATGCTCCATGAATCTTGTCTTCACAATGCTCCATGGCAAATGTCATCACAGTGCTCCATGACCCCTTTCATCACAATGCTCTATGGCTTTTGTCATCACAATGCTCCGTGACCCCTGTCAACACAATGCCTGATGACCCCTGTCTTCAAAATTTTAAATGACACTTGTTATCACAATGCTCTATGATGCCTGTCATCACTATTCTCCATGTCACTTGTTTTCACAATGCTCCATGGACCCTGTAATCCCAGTACGCCATGACCCCTTTCAGCACAATGCCCAATGCCACCTCTCATCACAATTCTCCATGGCATTTGTCATCACGATGCTCCATGACAC
>NW_028124469.1:0-62000 GCF_965194825.1 Balaenoptera physalus
ACCTAAGTCATCTTGCCAAGCCACAGGGTTCCACCATCAAGCCTCACTCATGTTGCCAGGCCACAGGGTTCCACCATCAAGCCTCACTCATGTTCCCAAGCTTGAGGGTTCCACTATCAAACCTCAATCATGTTGCCAGGCCACAGGTGTCAACCATCAAACCTCAGTCATGTTCCCAGTAAACAGGGCTCCAGAATCAAACCAATGTCAAGTTCCCACGCCACGGGGTTCTAGTATCAGGCCTCAGTCATGTTCCCCGTGCACAGGGTGCCACAATCAAACTCAGTCATGTTGCCAGGCCACAGGTTTCTGCCATCACACCTCAGTCAAGTTGCCAGGCCACAGGGTTCCAGAATCAAGCCTCAGTCATTTTGCCAGGCCATAGTGTTCCACCATCAAACCTCAGTCATCATCCCAAGCCACATGTTTCCACAATGAAACCTCAGTCATTTTCCCAGGCCAAAGGCTTCCAGAATCAAACCTCAGTCATATTCCCAGGACACATGGTTCCAGAATCAAACCTGAGTCGTGTTCGCAGGCCACAGGTTTCAGCAATCAAACCTCAGTCATGTTCCCAGGACACAGGTGTCCAGAATCAAACCTCAGTCATGTTCCCAGGGAACAGGTTTCCAGAAACAAACCTCAGTCATGTTCCCAAGGCACAGGGTTCCAGAATCAAACCTCAGTCTTGTTCCCATGACACAGGTTTCCAGAATCAAGCCGATATCATGTTCCCTAGCCACAGTCTGCCAGAATCAAACCTCAGTCATGTTGCCAGGCCACAGGTTTCCACCATCAAACCTCAGGCATGTTCCCAGGCCACAGGGTTCCAGAATCAAACCGTTCTCATGTTCCCAGGCCAAAGGGTTCCAGAATCCACCGATGTCATGTTCCCAGGCCACAGGGTTCAAGAATCAATCCTCAGTTATGTTCCCAGGCTACAGGGTTCCAGAATAAAACCTCAGTCATATTCCCAGCCCACAGGGTTCCAGAACCAAGGCTCAGTCAGGTTCCCGGGGCACAGTATTCCACAATCTAAATAGATGTCATGTTCCCAGGCCACAGTTTTCCAGAATCACGCCTCAGTCATGTTCCCAGGACACAGGGATCCAGAATCAAACTTCAGTCATGTTGCCAGGCCATAGGGTACCACCATCAAACCTCAGTCATATTCCCAGGCCACAGGTTTCCAGAATCAAACCGATTTCATGTTCCCAGGCAACAGGGTACCGGAATCCAAACCGATGTCATGTTCCCAGGCCACAGGATTCCACACTCTAACATCAGTCATCTTCCCAGACCAATGGTTTCCAGAATCAAACCTCAGTCATATTCCCAGGCCACATGGTTCCAGAATCAAACCTCAGTTGTCTTCCCAGGACACAGGGTTCCAGAATAAAACCTCCGTAATGTTCCCTGGACACAGGTTTCAGAAATAAAATCCCACTCATGTTCCCAGGCCACAGGGTTCCACAATTAAACCTCAGTTCTGTTGCCAGACCACGGTTCCACCATCAAGCCTCAGTCATGTTCCCAGGGAACAGGCTTCCAGAAACAAACCTCAGTCATGTTCCCAAGGCACAGGGTTCCAGAATCAAACCTCAGTCTTGTTCCCAGGACACAGGTTGCCAGAATCAACCCGATATCATGTTCCCTAGCCACAGTCTTCCAGAATCAAACCTCAGTCCTGTTGCCAGGCCACAGGTTTCCACCATCAAACCTCAGGCATGTTCCCCCGCCACAGGGTTCCAGAATCCACCGATGTCATGTTCCCAGGCCACAGGATTCCACACTCTAATATCAGTCATCTTCCCAGGCCAATGGTTTCCAGAATCAAACCTCAGTCATATTCCCAGGCCACATGGTTCCAGAATAAAACCTCAGTCATGTTCCCTGGACACAGGTTTCAGAAATAAACTCCCAGTCATGTTCCCAGGCCACAGGGTTCCACAATGAAACCTCAGTCATATTCCCAGGCCAGAGGGTTCCACAATCAAACCTCTGTCCTGTTGCTAGGCCACGGTTCCACCATCAAGCCTCAGTCATGTTCCCAGGAAAGAGTGTTCCACAATCAAATCTAAGTCATCTTGCCAAGCCACAGGGTTCCACCATCAAGCCTCACTCATGTTGCCAGGCCACAGGGTTCCACCATCAAGCCTCACTCATGTTCCCAAGCCTGAGGGTTCCACTATCAAACCTCAATCATGTTGCCAGGCCACAGGTGTCAACCATCAAACCTCAGTCATGTTCCCAGTAAACAGGGCTCCAGAATCAAACCAATGTCAAGTTCCCACGCCACGGGGTTCTAGTATCAGGCCTCAGTCATGTTCCCCGTGCACAGGGTGCCACAATCAAACTCAGTCATGTTGCCAGGCCACAGGTTTCTGCCATCACACCTCAGTCAAGTTGCCAGGCCACAGGGTTCCAGAATCAAGCCTCAGTCATTTTGCCAGGCCATAGTGTTCCACCATCAAACCTCAGTCATCATCCCAAGCCACATGTTTCCACAATGAAACCTCAGTCATTTTCCCAGGCCAAAGGCTTCCAGAATCAAACCTCAGTCATATTCCCAGGACACATGGTTCCAGAATCAAACCTGAGTCGTGTTCGCAGGCCACAGGTTTCAGCAATCAAACCTCAGTCATGTTCCCAGGACACAGGTGTCCAGAATCAAACCTCAGTCATGTTCCCAGGGAACAGGTTTCCAGAAACAAACCTCAGTCATGTTCCCAAGGCACAGGGTTCCAGAATCAAACCTCAGTCTTGTTCCCATGACACAGGTTTCCAGAATCAAGCCGATATCATGTTCCCTAGCCACAGTCTGCCAGAATCAAACCTCAGTCATGTTGCCAGGCCACAGGTTTCCACCATCAAACCTCAGGCATGTTCCCAGGCCACAGGGTTCCAGAATCAAACCGTTCTCATGTTCCCAGGCCAAAGGGTTCCAGAATCCACCGATGTCATGTTCCCAGGCCACAGGGTTCAAGAATCAATCCTCAGTTATGTTCCCAGGCTACAGGGTTCCAGAATAAAACCTCAGTCATATTCCCAGCCCACAGGGTTCCAGAACCAAGGCTCAGTCAGGTTCCCGGGGCACAGTATTCCACAATCTAAATAGATGTCATGTTCCCAGGCCACAGTTTTCCAGAATCACGCCTCAGTCATGTTCCCAGGACACAGGGATCCAGAATCAAACTTCAGTCATGTTGCCAGGCCATAGGGTACCACCATCAAACCTCAGTCATATTCCCAGGCCACAGGTTTCCAGAATCAAACCGATTTCATGTTCCCAGGCAACAGGGTACCGGAATCCAAACCGATGTCATGTTCCCAGGCCACAGGATTCCACACTCTAACATCAGTCATCTTCCCAGACCAATGGTTTCCAGAATCAAACCTCAGTCATATTCCCAGGCCACATGGTTCCAGAATCAAACCTCAGTTGTCTTCCCAGGACACAGGGTTCCAGAATAAAACCTCCGTAATGTTCCCTGGACACAGGTTTCAGAAATAAAATCCCACTCATGTTCCCAGGCCACAGGGTTCCACAATTAAACCTCAGTTCTGTTGCCAGACCACGGTTCCACCATCAAGCCTCAGTCATGTTCCCAGGGAACAGGCTTCCAGAAACAAACCTCAGTCATGTTCCCAAGGCACAGGGTTCCAGAATCAAACCTCAGTCTTGTTCCCAGGACACAGGTTGCCAGAATCAACCCGATATCATGTTCCCTAGCCACAGTCTTCCAGAATCAAACCTCAGTCCTGTTGCCAGGCCACAGGTTTCCACCATCAAACCTCAGGCATGTTCCCCCGCCACAGGGTTCCAGAATCCACCGATGTCATGTTCCCAGGCCACAGGATTCCACACTCTAATATCAGTCATCTTCCCAGGCCAATGGTTTCCAGAATCAAACCTCAGTCATATTCCCAGGCCACATGGTTCCAGAATAAAACCTCAGTCATGTTCCCTGGACACAGGTTTCAGAAATAAACTCCCAGTCATGTTCCCAGGCCACAGGGTTCCACAATGAAACCTCAGTCATATTCCCAGGCCAGAGGGTTCCACAATCAAACCTCTGTCCTGTTGCTAGGCCACGGTTCCACCATCAAGCCTCAGTCATGTTCCCAGGAAAGAGTGTTCCACAATCAAATCTAAGTCATCTTGCCAAGCCACAGGGTTCCACCATCAAGCCTCACTCATGTTGCCAGGCCACAGGGTTCCACCATCAAGCCTCACTCATGTTCCCAAGCCTGAGGGTTCCACTATCAAACCTCAATCATGTTGCCAGGCCACAGGTGTCAACCATCAAACCTCAGTCATGTTCCCAGTAAACAGGGCTCCAGAATCAAACCAATGTCAAGTTCCCACGCCACGGGGTTCTAGTATCAGGCCTCAGTCATGTTCCCCGTGCACAGGGTGCCACAATCAAACTCAGTCATGTTGCCAGGCCACAGGTTTCTGCCATCACACCTCAGTCAAGTTGCCAGGCCACAGGGTTCCAGAATCAAGCCTCAGTCATTTTGCCAGGCCATAGTGTTCCACCATCAAACCTCAGTCATCATCCCAAGCCACATGTTTCCACAATGAAACCTCAGTCATTTTCCCAGGCCAAAGGCTTCCAGAATCAAACCTCAGTCATATTCCCAGGACACATGGTTCCAGAATCAAACCTGAGTCGTGTTCGCAGGCCACAGGTTTCAGCAATCAAACCTCAGTCATGTTCCCAGGACACAGGTGTCCAGAATCAAACCTCAGTCATGTTCCCAGGGAACAGGTTTCCAGAAACAAACCTCAGTCATGTTCCCAAGGCACAGGGTTCCAGAATCAAACCTCAGTCTTGTTCCCATGACACAGGTTTCCAGAATCAAGCCGATATCATGTTCCCTAGCCACAGTCTGCCAGAATCAAACCTCAGTCATGTTGCCAGGCCACAGGTTTCCACCATCAAACCTCAGGCATGTTCCCAGGCCACAGGGTTCCAGAATCAAACCGTTCTCATGTTCCCAGGCCAAAGGGTTCCAGAATCCACCGATGTCATGTTCCCAGGCCACAGGGTTCAAGAATCAATCCTCAGTTATGTTCCCAGGCTACAGGGTTCCAGAATAAAACCTCAGTCATATTCCCAGCCCACAGGGTTCCAGAACCAAGGCTCAGTCAGGTTCCCGGGGCACAGTATTCCACAATCTAAATAGATGTCATGTTCCCAGGCCACAGTTTTCCAGAATCACGCCTCAGTCATGTTCCCAGGACACAGGGATCCAGAATCAAACTTCAGTCATGTTGCCAGGCCATAGGGTACCACCATCAAACCTCAGTCATATTCCCAGGCCACAGGTTTCCAGAATCAAACCGATTTCATGTTCCCAGGCAACAGGGTACCGGAATCCAAACCGATGTCATGTTCCCAGGCCACAGGATTCCACACTCTAACATCAGTCATCTTCCCAGACCAATGGTTTCCAGAATCAAACCTCAGTCATATTCCCAGGCCACATGGTTCCAGAATCAAACCTCAGTTGTCTTCCCAGGACACAGGGTTCCAGAATAAAACCTCCGTAATGTTCCCTGGACACAGGTTTCAGAAATAAAATCCCACTCATGTTCCCAGGCCACAGGGTTCCACAATTAAACCTCAGTTCTGTTGCCAGACCACGGTTCCACCATCAAGCCTCAGTCATGTTCCCAGGGAACAGGCTTCCAGAAACAAACCTCAGTCATGTTCCCAAGGCACAGGGTTCCAGAATCAAACCTCAGTCTTGTTCCCAGGACACAGGTTGCCAGAATCAACCCGATATCATGTTCCCTAGCCACAGTCTTCCAGAATCAAACCTCAGTCCTGTTGCCAGGCCACAGGTTTCCACCATCAAACCTCAGGCATGTTCCCCCGCCACAGGGTTCCAGAATCCACCGATGTCATGTTCCCAGGCCACAGGATTCCACACTCTAATATCAGTCATCTTCCCAGGCCAATGGTTTCCAGAATCAAACCTCAGTCATATTCCCAGGCCACATGGTTCCAGAATAAAACCTCAGTCATGTTCCCTGGACACAGGTTTCAGAAATAAACTCCCAGTCATGTTCCCAGGCCACAGGGTTCCACAATGAAACCTCAGTCATATTCCCAGGCCAGAGGGTTCCACAATCAAACCTCTGTCCTGTTGCTAGGCCACGGTTCCACCATCAAGCCTCAGTCATGTTCCCAGGAAAGAGTGTTCCACAATCAAATCTAAGTCATCTTGCCAAGCCACAGGGTTCCACCATCAAGCCTCACTCATGTTGCCAGGCCACAGGGTTCCACCATCAAGCCTCACTCATGTTCCCAAGCCTGAGGGTTCCACTATCAAACCTCAATCATGTTGCCAGGCCACAGGTGTCAACCATCAAACCTCAGTCATGTTCCCAGTAAACAGGGCTCCAGAATCAAACCAATGTCAAGTTCCCACGCCACGGGGTTCTAGTATCAGGCCTCAGTCATGTTCCCCGTGCACAGGGTGCCACAATCAAACTCAGTCATGTTGCCAGGCCACAGGTTTCTGCCATCACACCTCAGTCAAGTTGCCAGGCCACAGGGTTCCAGAATCAAGCCTCAGTCATTTTGCCAGGCCATAGTGTTCCACCATCAAACCTCAGTCATCATCCCAAGCCACATGTTTCCACAATGAAACCTCAGTCATTTTCCCAGGCCAAAGGCTTCCAGAATCAAACCTCAGTCATATTCCCAGGACACATGGTTCCAGAATCAAACCTGAGTCGTGTTCGCAGGCCACAGGTTTCAGCAATCAAACCTCAGTCATGTTCCCAGGACACAGGTGTCCAGAATCAAACCTCAGTCATGTTCCCAGGGAACAGGTTTCCAGAAACAAACCTCAGTCATGTTCCCAAGGCACAGGGTTCCAGAATCAAACCTCAGTCTTGTTCCCATGACACAGGTTTCCAGAATCAAGCCGATATCATGTTCCCTAGCCACAGTCTGCCAGAATCAAACCTCAGTCATGTTGCCAGGCCACAGGTTTCCACCATCAAACCTCAGGCATGTTCCCAGGCCACAGGGTTCCAGAATCAAACCGTTCTCATGTTCCCAGGCCAAAGGGTTCCAGAATCCACCGATGTCATGTTCCCAGGCCACAGGGTTCAAGAATCAATCCTCAGTTATGTTCCCAGGCTACAGGGTTCCAGAATAAAACCTCAGTCATATTCCCAGCCCACAGGGTTCCAGAACCAAGGCTCAGTCAGGTTCCCGGGGCACAGTATTCCACAATCTAAATAGATGTCATGTTCCCAGGCCACAGTTTTCCAGAATCACGCCTCAGTCATGTTCCCAGGACACAGGGATCCAGAATCAAACTTCAGTCATGTTGCCAGGCCATAGGGTACCACCATCAAACCTCAGTCATATTCCCAGGCCACAGGTTTCCAGAATCAAACCGATTTCATGTTCCCAGGCAACAGGGTACCGGAATCCAAACCGATGTCATGTTCCCAGGCCACAGGATTCCACACTCTAACATCAGTCATCTTCCCAGACCAATGGTTTCCAGAATCAAACCTCAGTCATATTCCCAGGCCACATGGTTCCAGAATCAAACCTCAGTTGTCTTCCCAGGACACAGGGTTCCAGAATAAAACCTCCGTAATGTTCCCTGGACACAGGTTTCAGAAATAAAATCCCACTCATGTTCCCAGGCCACAGGGTTCCACAATTAAACCTCAGTTCTGTTGCCAGACCACGGTTCCACCATCAAGCCTCAGTCATGTTCCCAGGGAACAGGCTTCCAGAAACAAACCTCAGTCATGTTCCCAAGGCACAGGGTTCCAGAATCAAACCTCAGTCTTGTTCCCAGGACACAGGTTGCCAGAATCAACCCGATATCATGTTCCCTAGCCACAGTCTTCCAGAATCAAACCTCAGTCCTGTTGCCAGGCCACAGGTTTCCACCATCAAACCTCAGGCATGTTCCCCCGCCACAGGGTTCCAGAATCCACCGATGTCATGTTCCCAGGCCACAGGATTCCACACTCTAATATCAGTCATCTTCCCAGGCCAATGGTTTCCAGAATCAAACCTCAGTCATATTCCCAGGCCACATGGTTCCAGAATAAAACCTCAGTCATGTTCCCTGGACACAGGTTTCAGAAATAAACTCCCAGTCATGTTCCCAGGCCACAGGGTTCCACAATGAAACCTCAGTCATATTCCCAGGCCAGAGGGTTCCACAATCAAACCTCTGTCCTGTTGCTAGGCCACGGTTCCACCATCAAGCCTCAGTCATGTTCCCAGGAAAGAGTGTTCCACAATCAAATCTAAGTCATCTTGCCAAGCCACAGGGTTCCACCATCAAGCCTCACTCATGTTGCCAGGCCACAGGGTTCCACCATCAAGCCTCACTCATGTTCCCAAGCCTGAGGGTTCCACTATCAAACCTCAATCATGTTGCCAGGCCACAGGTGTCAACCATCAAACCTCAGTCATGTTCCCAGTAAACAGGGCTCCAGAATCAAACCAATGTCAAGTTCCCACGCCACGGGGTTCTAGTATCAGGCCTCAGTCATGTTCCCCGTGCACAGGGTGCCACAATCAAACTCAGTCATGTTGCCAGGCCACAGGTTTCTGCCATCACACCTCAGTCAAGTTGCCAGGCCACAGGGTTCCAGAATCAAGCCTCAGTCATTTTGCCAGGCCATAGTGTTCCACCATCAAACCTCAGTCATCATCCCAAGCCACATGTTTCCACAATGAAACCTCAGTCATTTTCCCAGGCCAAAGGCTTCCAGAATCAAACCTCAGTCATATTCCCAGGACACATGGTTCCAGAATCAAACCTGAGTCGTGTTCGCAGGCCACAGGTTTCAGCAATCAAACCTCAGTCATGTTCCCAGGACACAGGTGTCCAGAATCAAACCTCAGTCATGTTCCCAGGGAACAGGTTTCCAGAAACAAACCTCAGTCATGTTCCCAAGGCACAGGGTTCCAGAATCAAACCTCAGTCTTGTTCCCATGACACAGGTTTCCAGAATCAAGCCGATATCATGTTCCCTAGCCACAGTCTGCCAGAATCAAACCTCAGTCATGTTGCCAGGCCACAGGTTTCCACCATCAAACCTCAGGCATGTTCCCAGGCCACAGGGTTCCAGAATCAAACCGTTCTCATGTTCCCAGGCCAAAGGGTTCCAGAATCCACCGATGTCATGTTCCCAGGCCACAGGGTTCAAGAATCAATCCTCAGTTATGTTCCCAGGCTACAGGGTTCCAGAATAAAACCTCAGTCATATTCCCAGCCCACAGGGTTCCAGAACCAAGGCTCAGTCAGGTTCCCGGGGCACAGTATTCCACAATCTAAATAGATGTCATGTTCCCAGGCCACAGTTTTCCAGAATCACGCCTCAGTCATGTTCCCAGGACACAGGGATCCAGAATCAAACTTCAGTCATGTTGCCAGGCCATAGGGTACCACCATGAAACCTCAGTCATATTCCCAGGCCACAGGTTTCCAGAATCAAACCGATTTCATGTTCCCAGGCAACAGGGTACCGGAATCCAAACCGATGTCATGTTCCCAGGCCACAGGATTCCACACTCTAACATCAGTCATCTTCCCAGACCAATGGTTTCCAGAATCAAACCTCAGTCATATTCCCAGGCCACATGGTTCCAGAATCAAACCTCAGTTGTCTTCCCAGGACACAGGGTTCCACAATTAAACCTCAGTCATATTCCCAGGCCAGAGGGTTCCACAATCAAACCTCAGTTCTGTTGCCAGACCACGGTTCCACCATCAAGCCTCAGTCATGTTCCCAGGGAACAGGCTTCCAGAAACAAACCTCAGTCATGTTCCCAAGGCACAGGGTTCCAGAATCAAACCTCAGTCTTGTTCCCAGGACACAGGTTGCCAGAATCAACCCGATATCATGTTCCCTAGCCACAGTCTTCCAGAATCAAACCTCAGTCCTGTTGCCAGGCCACAGGTTTCCACCATCAAACCTCAGGCATGTTCCCCCGCCACAGGGTTCCAGAATCCACCGATGTCATGTTCCCAGGCCACAGGATTCCACACTCTAACATCAGTCATCTTCCCAGGCCAATGGTTTCCAGAATCAAACCTCAGTCATATTCCCAGGCCACATGGTTCCAGAATAAAACCTCAGTCTTGTTCCCTGGACACAGGTTTCAGAAATAAACTCCCAGTCATGTTCCCAGGCCACAGGGTTCCACAATGAAACCTCAGTCATATTCCCAGGCCAGAGGGTTCCACAATCAAACCTCTGTCCTGTTGCTAGGCCACGGTTCCACCATCAAGCCTCAGTCATGTTCCCAGGAAAGACTGTTCCACAATCAAACCTAAGTCATCTTGCCAAGCCACAGGGTTCCACCATCAAGCCTCACTCATGTTGCCAGGCCACAGGGTTCCACCATCAAGCCTCACTCATGTTCCCAAGCCTGAGGGTTCCACTATCAAACCTCAATCATGTTGCCAGGCCACAGGTGTCAACCATCAAACCTCAGTCATGTTCCCAGTAAACAGGGCTCCAGAATCAAACCAATGTCAAGTTCCCACGCCACGGGGTTCCAGTATCAGGCCTCAGTCATGTTCCCCGTGCACAGGGTGCCACAATCAAACTCAGTCATGTTGCCAGGCCACAGGTTTCTGCCATCACACCTCAGTCAAGTTGCCAGGCCACAGGGTTCCAGAATCAAGCCTCAGTCATTTTGCCAGGCCATAGTGTTCCACCATCAAACCTCAGTCATCATCCCAAGCCACATGTTTCCACAATGAAACCTCAGTCATTTTCCCAGGCCAAAGGCTTCCAGAATCAAACCTCAGTCATATTCCCAGGACACATGGTTCCAGAATCAAACCTGAGTCATGTTCGCAGGCCACAGGTTTCAGCAATCAAACCTCAGTCATGTTCCCAGGACACAGGTGTCCAGAATCAAACCTCAGTCATGTTCCCAGGGAACAGGTTTCCAGAAACAAACCTCAGTCATGTTCCCAAGGCACAGGGTTCCAGAATCAAACCTCAGTCTTGTTCCCATGACACAGGTTTCCAGAATCAACCCGATATCATGTTCCCTAGCCACAGTCTTCCAGAATCAAACCTCAGTCATGTTGCCAGGCCACAGGTTTCCACCATCAAACCTCAGGCATGTTCCCAGGCCACAGGGTTCCAGAATCAAACCGTTCTCATGTTCCCAGGCCAAAGGGTTCCAGAATCCACCGTTGTCATTTTCCCAGGCCGCAAGATTCCAGAATCAATCCTCAGTTATGTTCCCAGGCTACAGGGTTCCAGAATAAAACCTCAGTCATGTTCCCAGTCCACAGGGTTCCAGAACCGAGGCTCAGTCAGGTTCCCGGGGCACAGTATTCCACAATCTAAACAGATGTCATGTTCCCAGGCCTCAGGGTTCCAGAATCCACCGATGTCATGTTCCCAGGCCACAGGGTTCAAGAATCAATCCTCAGTTATGTTCCCAGGCTACAGGGTTCCAGAATAAATTCTCAGTCATGTTCCCAGCCCACAGGGTTCCAGAACCAAGGCTCAGTCAGGTTCCCGGGGCACAGTATTCCACAATCTAAATAGATGTCATGTTCCCAGGCCACAGTTTTCCAGAATCACGCCTCAGTCATGTTCCCAGGCCACAGGGATCCAGAATCAAACTTCAGTCATGTTGCCAGGCCATAGGGTACCACCATCAAACCTCAGTCATATTCCCAGGCCACAGGTTTCCAGAATCAAACCGATTTCATGTTCCCAGGCAACAGGGTACCGGAATCCAAACCGATGTCATGTTCCCAGGCCACAGGATTCCACACTCTAACATCAGTCATCTTCCCAGGCCAATGGTTTCCAGAATCAAACCTCAGTCATATTCCCAGGCCACATGGTTCCAGAATCAAACCTCAGTTGTCTTCCCAGGACACAGGGTTCCAGAATAAAACCTCCGTCATGTTCCCTGGACACAGCTTTCAGAAATAAAATCCCAGTCATGTTCCCAGGCCACAGGATTCCACACTCTAACATCAGTCATCTTCCCAGGCCAATGGTTTCCAGAATCAAACCTCAGTCATATTCCCAGGCCACATGGTTCCAGAATCAAACCTCAGTTGTCTTCCCAGGACACAGGGTTCCACAATTAAACCTCAGTCATATTCCCAGGCCAGAGGGTTCCACAATCAAACCTCAGTTCTGTTGCCAGACCACGGTTCCACCATCAAGCCTCAGTCATGTTCCCAGGGAACAGGCTTCCAGTAACAAACCTCAGTCATGTTCCCAAGGCACAGGGTTCCAGAATCAAACCTCAGTCTTGTTCCCAGGACACAGGTTGCCAGAATCAACCCGATATCATGTTCCCTAGCCACAGTCTTCCAGAATCAAACCTCAGTCCTGTTGCCAGGCCACAGGTTTCCACCATCAAACCTCAGGCATGTTCCCAGGCCACAGGGTTCCAGAATCCACCGATGTCATGTTCCCAGGCCACAGGATTCCACACTCTAACATCAGTCATCTTCCCAGGCCAATGGTTTCCAGAATCAAACCTCAGTCATATTCCCAGGCCACCTGGTTCCAGAATAAAACCTCAGTCATGTTCCCTGGACACAGGTTTCAGAAATAAACTCCCAGTCATGTTCCCAGGCCACAGGGTTCCACAATGAAACCTCAGTCATATTCCCAGGCCAGAGGGTTCCACAATCAAACCTCTGTCCTGTTGCTAGGCCACGGTTCCACCATCAAGCCTCAGTCATGTTCCCAGGAAAGACTGTTCCACAATCAAACCTAAGTCATCTTGCCAAGCCACAGGGTTCCACCATCAAGCCTCACTCATGTTGCCAGGCCACAGGGTTCCACCATCAAGCCTCACTCATGTTCCCAAGCCTGAGGGTTCCACTATCAAACCTCAATCATGTTGCCAGGCCACAGGTGTCAACCATCAAAC
The DNA here is from genome assembly GCF_965194825.1 of Balaenoptera physalus. Classification (NCBI taxonomy): domain Eukaryota; kingdom Metazoa; phylum Chordata; class Mammalia; order Artiodactyla; family Balaenopteridae; genus Balaenoptera; species Balaenoptera physalus. Next base: position 12,933 of record NW_028124469.1, read on the forward strand.
CTCAGTCATGTTCCCAGTAAACAGGGCTCCAGAATCAAACCAATGTCAAGTTCCCACGCCACGGGGTTCCAGTATCAGGCCTCAGTCATGTTCCCCGTGCACAGGGTACCACAATCAAACTCAGTCATGTTGCCAGGCCACAGGTTTCTGCCATCACACCTCAGTCAAGTTGCCAGGCCACAGGGTTCCAGAATCAAGCCTCAGTCATTTTGCCAGGCCATAGTGTTCCACCATCAAACCTCAGTCATCATCCCAAGCCACATGTTTTCACAATGAAACCTCAGTCATTTTCCCAGGCCAAAGGCTTCCAGAATCAAACCTCAGTCATATTCCCAGGACACATGGTTCCAGGATCAAACCTGAGTCATGTTCGCAGGCCACAGGTTTCAGCAATCAAACCTCAGTCATGTTCCCAGGACACAGGTGTCCAGAATCAAACCTCAGTCATGTTCCCAGGGAACAGGTTTCCAGAAACAAACCTCAGTCATGTTCCCAAGGCACAGGGTTCCAGAATCAAACCTCAGTCTTGTTCCCATGACACAGGTTTCCAGAATCAACCCGATATCATGTTCCCTAGCCACAGTCTTCCAGAATCAAACCTCAGTCATGTTGCCAGGCCACAGGTTTCCACCATCAAACCTCAGGCATGTTCCCAGGCCACAGGGTTCCAGAATCAAACCGTTCTCATGTTCCCAGGCCAAAGGGTTCCAGAATCCACCGTTGTCATTTTCCCAGGCCGCAAGATTCCAGAATCAATCCTCAGTTATGTTCCCAGGCTACAGGGTTCCAGAATAAAACCTCAGTCATGTTCCCAGTCCACAGGGTTCCAGAACCGAGGCTCAGTCAGGTTCCCGGGGCACAGTATTCCACAATCTAAACAGATGTCATGTTCCCAGGCCTCAGGGTTCCAGAATCCACCGATGTCATGTTCCCAGGCCACAGGGTTCAAGAATCAATCCTCAGTTATGTTCCCAGGCTACAGGGTTCCAGAATAAATTCTCAGTCATGTTCCCAGCCCACAGGGTTCCAGAACCAAGGCTCAGTCAGGTTCCCGGGGCACAGTATTCCACAATCTAAATAGATGTCATGTTCCCAGGCCACAGTTTTCCAGAATCACGCCTCAGTCATGTTCCCAGGCCACAGGGATCCAGAATCAAACTTCAGTCATGTTGCCAGGCCATAGGGTACCACCATCAAACCTCAGTCATATTCCCAGGCCACAGGTTTCCAGAATCAAACCGATTTCATGTTCCCAGGCAACAGGGTACCGGAATCTAAACCGATGTCATGTTCCCAGGCCACAGGATTCCACACTCTAACATCAGTCATCTTCCCAGGCCAATGGTTTCCAGAATCAAACCTCAGTCATATTCCCAGGCCACCTGGTTCCAGAATAAAACCTCAGTCATGTTCCCTGGACACAGGTTTCAGAAATAAACTCCCAGTCATGTTCCCAGGCCACAGGGTTCCACAATGAAACCTCAGTCATATTCCCAGGCCAGAGGGTTCCACAATCAAACCTCTGTCCTGTTGCTAGGCCACGGTTCCACCATCAAGCCTCAGTCATGTTCCCAGGAAAGACTGTTCCACAATCAAACCTAAGTCATCTTGCCAAGCCACAGGGTTCCACCATCAAGCCTCACTCATGTTGCCAGGCCACAGGGTTCCACCATCAAGCCTCACTCATGTTCCCAAGCCTGAGGGTTCCACTATCAAACCTCAATCATGTTGCCAGGCCACAGGTGTCAACCATCAAACCTCAGTCATGTTCCCAGTAAACAGGGCTCCAGAATCAAACCAATGTCAAGTTCCCACGCCACGGGGTTCCAGTATCAGGCCTCAGTCATGTTCCCCGTGCACAGGGTACCACAATCAAACTCAGTCATGTTGCCAGGCCACAGGTTTCTGCCATCACACCTCAGTCAAGTTGCCAGGCCACAGGGTTCCAGAATCAAGCCTCAGTCATTTTGCCAGGCCATAGTGTTCCACCATCAAACCTCAGTCATCATCCCAAGCCACATGTTTCCACAATGAAACCTCAGTCATTTTCCCAGGCCAAAGGCTTCCAGAATCAAACCTCAGTCATATTCCCAGGACACATGGTTCCAGGATCAAACCTGAGTCATGTTCGCAGGCCACAGGTTTCAGCAATCAAACCTCAGTCATGTTCCCAGGACACAGGTGTCCAGAATCAAACCTCAGTCATGTTCCCAGGGAACAGGTTTCCAGAAACAAACCTCAGTCATGTTCCCAAGGCACAGGGTTCCAGAATCAAACCTCAGTCTTGTTCCCATGACACAGGTTTCCAGAATCAACCCGATATCATGTTCCCTAGCCACAGTCTTCCAGAATCAAACCTCAGTCATGTTGCCAGGCCACAGGTTTCCACCATCAAACCTCAGGCATGTTCCCAGGCCACAGGGTTCCAGAATCAAGCCGTTCTCATGTTCCCAGGCCAAAGGGTTCCAGAATCCACCGTTGTCATTTTCCCAGGCCGCAAGATTCCAGAATCAATCCTCAGTTATGTTCCCAGGCTACAGAGTTCCAGAATAAAACCTCAGTCATGTTCCCAGTCCACAGGATTCCAGAACCGAGGCTCAGTCAGGTTCCCGGGGCACAGTATTCCACAATCTAAATAGATGTCATGTTCCCAGGCCTCAGGGTTCCAGAATCCACCGATGTCATTTTCCCAGGCCACAGGGTTCAAGAATCAATCCTCAGTTATGTTCCCAGGCTACAGGGTTCCAGAATAAATCCTCAGTCATGTTCCCAGCCCACAGGGTTACAGAACCAAGGCTCAGTCAGGTTCCCGGGGCACAGTATTCCACAATCTAAATAGATGTCATGTTCTCAGGCCACAGTTTTCCAGAATCACGCCTCAGTCATGTTCCCAGGCCACAGGGATCCAGAATCAAACTTCAGTCATGTTGCCAGGCCATAGGGTACCACCATCAAACCTCAGTCATATTCCCAGGCCACAGGTTTCCAGAATCAAACCGATTTCATGTTCCCAGGCAACAGGGTACCGGAATCCAAACCGATGTCATGTTCCCAGGCCACAGGATTCCACACTCTAACATCAGTCATCTTCCCAGGCCAATGGTTTCCAGAATCAAACCTCAGTCATATTCCCAGGCCACATGGTTCCAGAATCAAACCTCAGTTGTCTTCCCAGGACACAGGGTTCCAGAATAAAACCTCCGTCATGTTCCCTGGACACAGCTTTCAGAAATAAAATCCCAGTCATGTTCCCAGGCCACAGGATTCCACACTCTAACATCAGTCATCTTCCCAGGCCAATGGTTTCCAGAATCAAACCTCAGTCATATTCCCAGGCCACATGGTTCCAGAATCAAACCTCAGTTGTCTTCCCAGGACACAGGGTTCCACAATTAAACCTCAGTCATATTCCCAGGCCAGAGGGTTCCACAATCAAACCTCAGTTCTGTTGCCAGACCACGGTTCCACCATCAAGCCTCAGTCATGTTCCCAGGGAACAGGCTTCCAGTAACAAACCTCAGTCATGTTCCCAAGGCACAGGGTTCCAGAATCAAACCTCAGTCTTGTTCCCATGACACAGGTTTCCAGAATCAAGCCGATATCATGTTCCCTAGCCACAGTCTGCCAGAATCAAACCTCAGTCATGTTGCCAGGCCACAGGTTTCCACCATCAAACCTCAGGCATGTTCCCAGGCCACAGGGTTCCAGAATCAAACCGTTCTCATGTTCCCAGGCCAAAGGGTTCCAGAATCCACCGATGTCATGTTCCCAGGCCACAGGGTTCAAGAATCAATCCTCAGTTATGTTCCCAGGCTACAGGGTTCCAGAATAAAACCTCAGTCATATTCCCAGCCCACAGGGTTCCAGAACCAAGGCTCAGTCAGGTTCCCGGGGCACAGTATTCCACAATCTAAATAGATGTCATGTTCCCAGGCCACAGTTTTCCAGAATAACGCCTCAGTCATGTTCCCAGGACACAGGGATCCAGAATCAAACTTCAGTCATGTTGCCAGGCCATAGGGTACCACCATCAAACCTCAGTCATATTCCCAGGCCACAGGTTTCCAGAATCAAACCGATTTCATGTTCCCAGGCAACAGGGTACCGGAATCCAAACCGATGTCATGTTCCCAGGCCACAGGATTCCACACTCTAACATCAGTCATCTTCCCAGACCAATGGTTTCCAGAATCAAACCTCAGTCATATTCCCAGGCCACATGGTTCCAGAATCAAACCTCAGTTGTATTCCCAGGACACAGGGTTCCAGAATAAAACCTCCGTAATGTTCCCTGGACACAGGTTTCAGAAATAAAATCCCACTCATGTTCCCAGGCCACAGGGTTCCACAATTAAACCTCAGTTCTGTTGCCAGACCACGGTTCCACCATCAAGCCTCAGTCATGTTCCCAGGGAACAGGCTTCCAGAAACAAACCTCAGTCATGTTCCCAAGGCACAGGGTTCCAGAATCAAACCTCAGTCTTGTTCCCAGGACACAGGTTGCCAGAATCAACCCGATATCATGTTCCCTAGCCACAGTCTTCCAGAATCAAACCTCAGTCCTGTTGCCAGGCCACAGGTTTCCACCATCAAACCTCAGGCATGTTCCCCCGCCACAGGGTTCCAGAATCCACCGATGTCATGTTCCCAGGCCACAGGATTCCACACTCTAATATCAGTCATCTTCCCAGGCCAATGGTTTCCAGAATCAAACCTCAGTCATATTCCCAGGCCACATGGTTCCAGAATAAAACCTCAGTCATGTTCCCTGGACACAGGTTTCAGAAATAAACTCCCAGTCATGTTCCCAGGCCACAGGGTTCCACAATGAAACCTCAGTCATATTCCCAGGCCAGAGGGTTCCACAATCAAACCTCTGTCCTGTTGCTAGGCCACGGTTCCACCATCAAGCCTCAGTCATGTTCCCAGGAAAGAGTGTTCCACAATCAAATCTAAGTCATCTTGCCAAGCCACAGGGTTCCACCATCAAGCCTCACTCATGTTGCCAGGCCACAGGGTTCCACCATCAAGCCTCACTCATGTTCCCAAGCCTGAGGGTTCCACTATCAAACCTCAATCATGTTGCCAGGCCACAGGTGTCAACCATCAAACCTCAGTCATGTTCCCAGTAAACAGGGCTCCAGAATCAAACCAATGTCAAGTTCCCACGCCACGGGGTTCCAGTATCAGGCCTCAGTCATGTTCCCCGTGCACAGGGTGCCACAATCAAACTCAGTCATGTTGCCAGGCCACAGGTTTCTGCCATCACACCTCAGTCAAGTTGCCAGGCCACAGGGTTCCAGAATCAAGCCTCAGTCATTTTGCCAGGCCATAGTGTTCCACCATCAAACCTCAGTCATCATCCCAAGCCACATGTTTCCACAATGAAACCTCAGTCATTTTCCCAGGCCAAAGGCTTCCAGAATCAAACCTCAGTCATATTCCCAGGACACATGGTTCCAGAATCAAACCTGAGTCATGTTGGCAGGCCACAGGTTTCAGCAATCAAACCTCAGTCATGTTCCCAGGACACAGGTGTCCAGAATCAAACCTCAGTCATGTTCCCAGGGAACAGGTTTCCAGAAACAAACCTCAGTCATGTTCCCAAGGCACAGGGTTCCAGAATCAAACCTCAGTCTTGTTCCCATGACACAGGTTTCCAGAATCAACCCGATATCATGTTCCCTAGCCACAGTCTGCCAGAATCAAACCTCAGTCATGTTGCCAGGCCACAGGTTTCCACCATCAAACCTCAGGCATGTTCCGAGGCCACAGGGTTCCAGAATCAACCCGTTCTCATGTTCCCAGGCCAAAGGGTTCCAGAATCCACCGTTGTCATTTTCCCAGGCCACAAGATTCCAGAATCAATCCTCAGTTATGTTCCCAGGCTACAGGGTTCCAGAATAAAACCTCAGTCATGTTCCCAGTCCACAGGATTCCAGAACCGAGGCTCAGTCAGGTTCCCGGGGCACAGTATTCCACAATCTAAACAGATGTCATGTTCCCAGGCCTCAGGGTTCCAGAATCCACCGATGTCATGTTCCCAGGCCACAGGGTTCAAGAATCAATCCTCAGTTATGTTCCCAGGCTACAGGGTTCCAGAATAAATCCTCAGTCATGTTCCCAGCCCACAGGGTTCCAGAACCAAGGCTCAGTCAGGTTCCCGGGGCACAGTATTCCACAATCTAAATAGATGTCATGTTCCCAGGCCACAGTTTTCCAGAATCACGCCTCAGTCATGTTCCCAGGACACAGGGATCCAGAATCAAACTTCAGTCATGTTGCCAGGCCATAGGGTACCACCATCAAACCTCAGTCATATTCCCAGGCCACAGGTTTCCAGAATCAAACCGATTTCATGTTCCCAGGCAACAGGATACCGGAATCCAAACCGATGTCATATTCCCAGGCCACAGGATTCCACACTCTAACATCAGTCATCTTCCCAGGCCAATGGTTTCCAGAATCAAACCTCAGTCATATTCCCAGGCCACATGATTCCAGAATCAAACCTCAGTTGTCTTCCCAGGACACAGGGTTCCAGAATAAAACCTCCGTCATGTTCCCTGGACACAGCTTTCAGAAATAAAATCCCAGTCATGTTCCCAGGCCACAGGATTCCACACTCTAACATCAGTCATCTTCCCAGGCCAATGGTTTCCAGAATCAAACCTCAGTCATATTCCCAGGCCACATGGTTCCAGAATCAAACCTCAGTTGTCTTCCCAGGACACAGGGTTCCACAATTAAACCTCAGTCATATTCCCAGGCCAGAGGGTTCCACAATCAAACCTCAGTTCTGTTGCCAGACCACGGTTCCACCAGCAAGCCTCAGTCATGTTCCCAGGGAACAGGCTTCCAGTAACAAACCTCAGTCATGTTCCCAAGGCACAGGGTTCCAGAATCAAACCTCAGTCTTGTTCCCAGGACACAGGTTGCCAGAATCAACCCGATATCATGTTCCCTAGCCACAGTCTTCCAGAATCAAACCTCAGTCCTGTTGCCAGGCCACAGGTTTCCACCATCAAACCTCAGGCATGTTCCCAGGCCACAGGGTTCCAGAATCCACCGATGTCATGTTCCCAGGCCACAGGATTCCACACTCTAACATCAGTCATCTTCCCAGGCCAATGGTTTCCAGAATCAAACCTCAGTCATATTCCCAGGCCACATGGTTCCAGAATAAAACCTCAGTCATGTTCCCTGGACACAGGTTTCAGAAATAAACTCCCAGTCATGTTCCCAGGCCACAGGGTTCCACAATGAAACCTCAGTCATATTCCCAGGCCAGAGGGTTCCACAATCAAACCTCTGTCCTGTTGCTAGGCCACGGTTCCACCATCAAGCCTCAGTCATCTTCCCAGGAAAGACTGTTCCACAATCAAACCTAAGTCATCTTGCCAAGCCACAGGGTTCCACCATCAAGCCTCACTCATGTTGCCAGGCCACAGGGTTCCACCATCAAGCCTCACTCATGTTCCCAAGCCTGAGGGTTCCACTATCAAACCTCAATCATGTTGCCAGGCCACAGGTGTCAACCATCAAACCTCAGTCATGTTCCCAGTAAACAGGGCTCCAGAATCAAACCAATGTCAAGTTCCCACGCCACGGGGTTCTAGTATCAGGCCTCAGTCATGTTCCCCGTGCACAGGGTGCCACAATCAAACTCAGTCATGTTGCCAGGCCACAGGTTTCTGCCATCACACCTCAGTCAAGTTGCCAGGCCACAGGGTTCCAGAATCAAGCCTCAGTCATTTTGCCAGGCCATAGTGTTCCACCATCAAACCTCAGTCATCATCCCAAGCCACATGTTTCCACAATGAAACCTCAGTCATTTTCCCAGGCCAAAGGCTTCCAGAATCAAACCTCAGTCATATTCCCAGGACACATGGTTCCAGAATCAAACCTGAGTCGTGTTCGCAGGCCACAGGTTTCAGCAATCAAACCTCAGTCATGTTCCCAGGACACAGGTGTCCAGAATCAAACCTCAGTCATGTTCCCAGGGAACAGGTTTCCAGAAACAAACCTCAGTCATGTTCCCAAGGCACAGGGTTCCAGAATCAAACCTCAGTCTTGTTCCCATGACACAGGTTTCCAGAATCAAGCCGATATCATGTTCCCTAGCCACAGTCTGCCAGAATCAAACCTCAGTCATGTTGCCAGGCCACAGGTTTCCACCATCAAACCTCAGGCATGTTCCCAGGCCACAGGGTTCCAGAATCAAACCGTTCTCATGTTCCCAGGCCAAAGGGTTCCAGAATCCACCGATGTCATGTTCCCAGGCCACAGGGTTCAAGAATCAATCCTCAGTTATGTTCCCAGGCTACAGGGTTCCAGAATAAAACCTCAGTCATATTCCCAGCCCACAGGGTTCCAGAACCAAGGCTCAGTCAGGTTCCCGGGGCACAGTATTCCACAATCTAAATAGATGTCATGTTCCCAGGCCACAGTTTTCCAGAATCACGCCTCAGTCATGTTCCCAGGACACAGGGATCCAGAATCAAACTTCAGTCATGTTGCCAGGCCATAGGGTACCACCATCAAACCTCAGTCATATTCCCAGGCCACAGGTTTCCAGAATCAAACCGATTTCATGTTCCCAGGCAACAGGGTACCGGAATCCAAACCGATGTCATGTTCCCAGGCCACAGGATTCCACACTCTAACATCAGTCATCTTCCCAGACCAATGGTTTCCAGAATCAAACCTCAGTCATATTCCCAGGCCACATGGTTCCAGAATCAAACCTCAGTTGTCTTCCCAGGACACAGGGTTCCAGAATAAAACCTCCGTAATGTTCCCTGGACACAGGTTTCAGAAATAAAATCCCACTCATGTTCCCAGGCCACAGGGTTCCACAATTAAACCTCAGTTCTGTTGCCAGACCACGGTTCCACCATCAAGCCTCAGTCATGTTCCCAGGGAACAGGCTTCCAGAAACAAACCTCAGTCATGTTCCCAAGGCACAGGGTTCCAGAATCAAACCTCAGTCTTGTTCCCAGGACACAGGTTGCCAGAATCAACCCGATATCATGTTCCCTAGCCACAGTCTTCCAGAATCAAACCTCAGTCCTGTTGCCAGGCCACAGGTTTCCACCATCAAACCTCAGGCATGTTCCCCCGCCACAGGGTTCCAGAATCCACCGATGTCATGTTCCCAGGCCACAGGATTCCACACTCTAATATCAGTCATCTTCCCAGGCCAATGGTTTCCAGAATCAAACCTCAGTCATATTCCCAGGCCACATGGTTCCAGAATAAAACCTCAGTCATGTTCCCTGGACACAGGTTTCAGAAATAAACTCCCAGTCATGTTCCCAGGCCACAGGCTTCCACAATGAAACCTCAGTCATATTCCCAGGCCAGAGGGTTCCACAATCAAACCTCTGTCCTGTTGCTAGGCCACGGTTCCACCATCAAGCCTCAGTCATGTTCCCAGGAAAGAGTGTTCCACAATCAAATCTAAGTCATCTTGCCAAGCCACAGGGTTCCACCATCAAGCCTCACTCATGTTGCCAGGCCACAGGGTTCCACCATCAAGCCTCACTCATGTTCCCAAGCCTGAGGGTTCCACTATCAAACCTCAATCATGTTGCCAGGCCACAGGTGTCAACCATCAAACCTCAGTCATGTTCCCAGTAAACAGGGCTCCAGAATCAAACCAATGTCAAGTTCCCACGCCACGGGGTTCCAGTATCAGGCCTCAGTCATGTTCCCCGTGCACAGGGTGCCACAATCAAACTCAGTCATGTTGCCAGGCCACAGGTTTCTGCCATCACACCTCAGTCAAGTTGCCAGGCCACAGGGTTCCAGAATCAAGCCTCAGTCATTTTGCCAGGCCATAGTGTTCCACCATCAAACCTCAGTCATCATCCCAAGCCACATGTTTCCACAATGAAACCTCAGTCATTTTCCCAGGCCAAAGGCTTCCAGAATCAAACCTCAGTCATATTCCCAGGACACAGGGTTCCAGAATCAAACCTGAGTCATGTTCGCAGGCCACAGGTTTCAGCAATCAAACCTCAGTCATGTTCCCAGGACACAGGTGTCCAGAATCAAACCTCAGTCATGTTCCCAGGGAACAGGTTTCCAGAAACAAACCTCAGTCATGTTCCCAAGGCACAGGGTTCCAGAATCAAACCTCAGTCTTGTTCCCATGACACAGGTTTCCAGAATCAACCCGATATCATGTTCCCTAGCCACAGTCTTCCAGAATCAAACCTCAGTCATGTTGCCAGGCCACAGGTTTCCACCATCAAACCTCAGGCATGTTCCCAGGCCACAGGGTTCCAGAATCAACCCGTTCTCATGTTCCCAGGCCAAAGGGTTCCAGAATCCACCGTTGTCATTTTCCCAGGCCGCAAGATTCCAGAATCAATCCTCAGTTATGTTCCCAGGCTACAGGGTTCCAGAATAAAACGTCAGTCATGTTCCCAGTCCACAGGATTCCAGAACCGAGGCTCAGTCAGGTTCCCGGGGCACAGTATTCCACAATCTAAACAGATGTCATGTTCCCAGGCCTCAGGGTTCCAGAATCCACCGATGTCATGTTCCCAGGCCACAGGGTTCAAGAATCAATCCTCAGTTATGTTCCCAGGCTACAGGGTTCCAGAATAAATCCTCAGTCATGTTCCCAGTCCACAGGGTTCCAGAACCAAGGCTCAGTCAGGTTCCCGGGGCACAGTATTCCACAATCTAAATAGATGTCATGTTCCCAGGCCACAGTTTTCCAGAATCACGCCTCAGTCATGTTCCCAGGACACAGGGATCCAGAATCAAACTTCAGTCATGTTGCCAGGCCATAGGGTACCACCATCAAACCTCAGTCATATTCCCAGGCCACAGGTTTCCAGAATCAAACCGATTTCATGTTCCCAGGCAACAGGATACCGGAATCCAAACCGATGTCATGTTCCCAGGCCACAGGATTCCACACTCTAACATCAGTCATCTTCCCAGGCCAATGGTTTCCAGAATCAAACCTCAGTCATATTCCCAGGCCACATGGTTCCAGAATCAAACCTCAGTTGTCTTCCCAGGACACAGGGTTCCACAATTAAACCTCAGTCATATTCCCAGGCCAGAGGGTTCCACAATCAAACCTCAGTTCTGTTGCCAGACCACGGTTCCACCATCAAGCCTCAGTCATGTTCCCAGGGAACAGGCTTCCAGAAACAAACCTCAGTCATGTTCCCAAGGCACAGGGTTCCAGAATCAAACCTCAGTCTTGTTCCCAGGACACAGGTTGCCAGAATCAACCCGATATCATGTTCCCTAGCCACAGTCTTCCAGAATCAAACCTCAGTCCTGTTGCCAGGCCACAGGTTTCCACCATCAAACCTCAGGCATGTTCCCAGGCCACAGGGTTCCAGAATCCACCGATGTCATGTTCCCAGGCCACAGGATTCCACACTCTAACATCAGTCATCTTCCCAGGCCAATGGTTTCCAGAATCAAACCTCAGTCATATTCCCAGGCCACATGGTTCCAGAATAAAACCTCAGTCTTGTTCCCTGGACACAGGTTTCAGAAATAAACTCCCAGTCATGTTCCCAGGCCACAGGGTTCCACAATGAAACCTCAGTCATATTCCCAGGCCAGAGGGTTCCACAATCAAACCTCTGTCCTGTTGCTAGGCCACGGTTCCACCATCAAGCCTCAGTCATGTTCCCAGGAAAGACTGTTCCACAATCAAACCTAAGTCATCTTGCCAAGCCACAGGGTTCCACCATCAAGCCTCACTCATGTTGCCAGGCCACAGGGTTCCACCATCAAGCCTCACTCATGTTCCCAAGCCTGAGGGTTCCACTATCAAACCTCAATCATGTTGCCAGGCCACAGGTGTCAACCATCAAACCTCAGTCATGTTCCCAGTAAACAGGGCTCCAGAATCAAACCAATGTCAAGTTCCCACGCCACGGGGTTCTAGTATCAGGCCTCAGTCATGTTCCCCGTGCACAGGGTGCCACAATCAAACTCAGTCATGTTGCCAGGCCACAGGTTTCTGCCATCACACCTCAGTCAAGTTGCCAGGCCACAGGGTTCCAGAATCAAGCCTCAGTCATTTTGCCAGGCCATAGTGTTCCACCATCAAACCTCAGTCATCATCCCAAGCCACATGTTTCCACAATGAAACCTCAGTCATTTTCCCAGGCCAAAGGCTTCCAGAATCAAACCTCAGTCATATTCCCAGGACACATGGTTCCAGAATCAAACCTGAGTCATGTTCGCAGGCCACAGGTTTCAGCAATCAAACCTCAGTCATGTTCCCAGGACACAGGTGTCCAGAATCAAACCTCAGTCATGTTCCCAGGGAACAGGTTTCCAGAAACAAACCTCAGTCATGTTCCCAAGGCACAGGGTTCCAGAATCAAACCTCAGTCTTGTTCCCATGACACAGGTTTCCAGAATCAAGCCGATATCATGTTCCCTAGCCACAGTCTGCCAGAATCAAACCTCAGTCATGTTGCCAGGCCACAGGTTTCCACCATCAAACCTCAGGCATGTTCCCAGGCCACAGGGTTCCAGAATCAAACCGTTCTCATGTTCCCAGGCCAAAGGGTTCCAGAATCCACCGATGTCATGTTCCCAGGCCACAGGGTTCAAGAATCAATCCTCAGTTATGTTCCCAGGCTACAGGGTTCCAGAATAAAACCTCAGTCATATTCCCAGCCCACAGGGTTCCAGAACCAAGGCTCAGTCAGGTTCCCGGGGCACAGTATTCCACAATCTAAATAGATGTCATGTTCCCAGGCCACAGTTTTCCAGAATCACGCCTCAGTCATGTTCCCAGGACACAGGGATCCAGAATCAAACTTCAGTCATGTTGCCAGGCCATAGGGTACCACCATCAAACCTCAGTCATATTCCCAGGCCACAGGTTTCCAGAATCAAACCGATTTCATGTTCCCAGGCAACAGGGTACCGGAATCCAAACCGATGTCATGTTCCCAGGCCACAGGATTCCACACTCTAACATCAGTCATCTTCCCAGACCAATGGTTTCCAGAATCAAACCTCAGTCATATTCCCAGGCCACATGGTTCCAGAATCAAACCTCAGTTGTCTTCCCAGGACACAGGGTTCCAGAATAAAACCTCCGTAATGTTCCCTGGACACAGGTTTCAGAAATAAAATCCCACTCATGTTCCCAGGCCACAGGGTTCCACAATTAAACCTCAGTTCTGTTGCCAGACCACGGTTCCACCATCAAGCCTCAGTCATGTTTCCAGGGAACAGGCTTCCAGAAACAAACCTCAGTCATGTTCCCAAGGCACAGGGTTCCAGAATCAAACCTCAGTCTTGTTCCCAGGACACAGGTTGCCAGAATCAACCCGATATCATGTTCCCTAGCCACAGTCTTCCAGAATCAAACCTCAGTCCTGTTGCCAGGCCACAGGTTTCCACCATCAAACCTCAGGCATGTTCCCAGGCCACAGGGTTCCAGAATCCACCGATGTCATGTTCCCAGGCCACAGGATTCCACACTCTAACATCAGTCATCTTCCCAGGCCAACGGTTTCCAGAATCAAACCTCAGTCATATTCCCAGGCCACATGGTTCCAGAATAAAACCTCAGTCATGTTCCCTGGACACAGGTTTCAGAAATAAACTCCCAGTCATGTTCCCAGGCCACAGGGTTCCACAATGAAACCTCAGTCATATTCCCAGGCCAGAGGGTTCCACAATCAAACCTCTGTCCTGTTGCTAGGCCACGGTTCCACCATCAAGCCTCAGTCATGTTCCCAGGAAAGAGTGTTCCACAATCAAATCTAAGTCATCTTGCCAAGCCACAGGGTTCCACCATCAAGCCTCACTCATGTTGCCAGGCCACAGGGTTCCACCATCAAGCCTCACTCATGTTCCCAAGCCTGAGGGTTCCACTATCAAACCTCAATCATGTTGCCAGGCCACAGGTGTCAACCATCAAACCTCAGTCATGTTCCCAGTAAACAGGGCTCCAGAATCAAACCAATGTCAAGTTCCCACGCCACGGGGTTCCAGTATCAGGCCTCAGTCATGTTCCCCGTGCACAGGGTGCCACAATCAAACTCAGTCATGTTGCCAGGCCACAGGTTTCTGCCATCACACCTCAGTCAAGTTGCCAGGCCACAGGGTTCCAGAATCAAGCCTCAGTCATTTTGCCAGGCCATAGTGTTCCACCATCAAACCTCAGTCATCATCCCAAGCCACATGTTTCCACAATGAAACCTCAGTCATTTTCCCAGGCCAAAGGCTTCCAGAATCAAACCTCAGTCATATTCCCAGGACACATGGTTCCAGAATCAAACCTGAGTCATGTTCGCAGGCCACAGGTTTCAGCAATCAAACCTCAGTCATGTTCCCAGGACACAGGTGTCCAGAATCAAACCTCAGTCATGTTCCCAGGGAACAGGTTTCCAGAAACAAACCTCAGTCATGTTCCCAAGGCACAGGGTTCCAGAATCAAACCTCAGTCTTGTTCCCATGACACAGGTTTCCAGAATCAACCCGATATCATGTTCCCTAGCCACAGTCCTCCAGAATCAAACCTCAGTCATGTTGCCAGGCCACAGGTTTCCACCATCAAACCTCAGGCATGTTCCCAGGCCACAGGGTTCCAGAATCAAACCGTTCTCATGTTCCCAGGCCAAAGGGTTCCAGAATCCACCGTTGTCATTTTCCCAGGCCGCAAGATTCCAGAATCAATCCTCAGTTATGTTCCCAGGCTACAGGGTTCCAGAATAAAACCTCAGTCATGTTCCCTGTCCACAGGGTTCCAGAACCGAGGCTCAGTCAGGTTCCCGGGGCACAGTATTTCACAATCTGAACAGATGTCATGTTCCCAGGCCTCAGGGTTCCAGAATCCACCGATGTAATGTTCCCAGGCCACAGGGTTCAAGAATCAATCCTCAGTTATGTTCCCAGGGTACAGGGTTCCAGAATAAATCCTCAGTCATGTTCCCAGCCCACAGGGTTCCAGAACCAAGGCTCAGTCAGGTTCCCGGGGCACAGTATTCCACAATCTAAATAGATGTCATGTTCCCAGGCCACAGTTTTCCAGAATCACGCCTCAGTCATGTTCCCAGGCCACAGGGATCCAGAATCAAACTTCAGTCATTTTGCCAGGCCATAGGGTACCACCATCAAACCTCAGTCATATTCCCAGGCCACACGTTTCCAGAATCAAACCGATTTCATGTTCCCAGGGAACAGGGTACCGGAATCCAAACCGATGTCATGTTCCCAGGCCACAGGATTCCACACTCTAACATCAGTCATCTTCCCAGGCCAATGGTTTCCAGAATCAAACCTCAGTCATATTCCCAGGCCACATGGTTCCAGAATCAAACCTCAGTTGTCTTCCCAGGACACAGGGTTCCAGAATAAACCCTCAGTCATGTTCCCTTGACACAGGTTTCAGAAATAAAATCCCAGTCATGTTCCCAGGCCACAGGGTTCCACAATTAAACCTCAGTCATATTCCCAGGCCAGAGGGTTCCACAATCAAACCTCAGTTCTGTTGCCAGACCACGGTTCCACCATCAAGCCTCAGTCATGTTCCCAGGGAACAGGCTTCCAGAAACAAACCTCAATCATGTTCCCAAAGCACAGGGTTCCAGAATCAAACCTCAGTCTTGTTCCCAGGACACAGGTTGCCAGAATCAACCCGATATCATGTTCCCTAGCCACAGTCTTCCAGAATCAAACCTCAGTCCTGTTGCCAGGCCACAGGTTTCCACCATCAAACCTCAGGCATGTTCCCAGGCCACAGGGTTCCAGAATCCACCGATGTCATGTTCCCAGGCCACAGGATTCCACACTCTAACATCAGTCATCTTCCCAGGCCAACGGTTTCCAGAATCAAACCTCAGTCATATTCCCAGGCCACATGGTTCCAGAATAAAACCTCAGTCATGTTCCCTGGACACAGGTTTCAGAAATAAACTCCCAGTCATGTTCCCAGGCCACAGGGTTCCACAATGAAACCTCAGTCATATTCCCAGGCCAGAGGGTTCCACAATCAAACCTCTGTCCTGTTGCTAGGCCACGGTTCCACCATCAAGCCTCAGTCATGTTCCCAGGAAAGAGTGTTCCACAATCAAATCTAAGTCATCTTGCCAAGCCACAGGGTTCCACCATCAAGCCTCACTCATGTTGCCAGGCCACAGGGTTCCACCATCAAGCCTCACTCATGTTCCCAAGCCTGAGGGTTCCACTATCAAACCTCAATCATGTTGCCAGGCCACAGGTGTCAACCATCAAACCTCAGTCATCATCCCAAGCCACATGTTTCCACAATGAAACCTCAGTCATTTTCCCAGGCCAAAGGCTTCCAGAATCAAACCTCAGTCATATTCCCAGGACACATGGTTCCAGAATCAAACCTGAGTCATGTTCGCAGGCCACAGGTTTCAGCAATCAAACCTCAGTCATGTTCCCAGGACACAGGTGTCCAGAATCAAACCTCAGTCATGTTCCCAGGGAACAGGTTTCC
Organism: Balaenoptera physalus; assembly: GCF_965194825.1. NCBI lineage: Eukaryota > Metazoa > Chordata > Mammalia > Artiodactyla > Balaenopteridae > Balaenoptera > Balaenoptera physalus. The sequence continues at coordinate 29,410 of NW_028124469.1, forward strand.
AGAAACAAACCTCAGTCATGTTCCCAAGGCACAGGGTTCCAGAATCAAACCTCAGTCTTGTTCCCATGACACAGGTTTCCAGAATCAACCCGATATCATGTTCCCTAGCCACAGTCCTCCAGAATCAAACCTCAGTCATGTTGCCAGGCCACAGGTTTCCACCATCAAACCTCAGGCATGTTCCCAGGCTACAGGGTTCCAGAATAAAACCTCAGTCATGTTCCCTGTCCACAGGGTTCCAGAACCGAGGCTCAGTCAGGTTCCCGGGGCACAGTATTTCACAATCTGAACAGATGTCATGTTCCCAGGCCTCAGGGTTCCAGAATCCACCGATGTAATGTTCCCAGGCCACAGGGTTCAAGAATCAATCCTCAGTTATGTTCCCAGGGTACAGGGTTCCAGAATGAATCCTCAGTCATGTTCCCAGCCCACAGGGTTCCAGAACCAAGGCTCAGTCAGGTTCCCGGGGCACAGTATTCCACAATCTAAATAGATGTCATGTTCCCAGGCCACAGTTTTCCAGAATCACGCCTCAGTCATGTTCCCAGGCCACAGGGATCCAGAATCAAACTTCAGTCATTTTGCCAGGCCATAGGGTACCACCATCAAACCTCAGTCATATTCCCAGGCCACAGGTTTCCAGAATCAAACCGATTTCATGTTCCCAGGGAACAGGGTACCGGAATCCAAACCGATGTCATGTTCCCAGGCCACAGGATTCCACACTCTAACATCAGTCATCTTCCCAGGCCAATGGTTTCCAGAATCAAACCTCAGTCATATTCCCAGGCCACATGGTTCCAGAATCAAACCTCAGTTGTCTTCCCAGGACACAGGGTTCCAGAATAAACCCTCAGTCATGTTCCCTTGACACAGGTTTCAGAAATAAAATCCCAGTCATGTTCCCAGGCCACAGGGTTCCACAATTAAACCTCAGTCATATTCCCAGGCCAGAGGGTTCCACAATCAAACCTCAGTTCTGTTGCCAGACCACGGTTCCACCATCAAGCCTCAGTCATGTTCCCAGGGAACAGGCTTCCAGAAACAAACCTCAATCATGTTCCCAAAGCACAGGGTTCCAGAAACAAACCTCAGTCTTGTTCCCAGGACACAGGTTGCCAGAATCAACCCGATATCATGTTCCCTAGCCACAGTCTTCCAGAATCAAACCTCAGTCCTGTTGCCAGGCCACAGGTTTCCACCATCAAACCTCAGGCATGTTCCCAGGCCACAGGGTTCCAGAATCCACCGATGTCATGTTCCCAGGCCACAGGATTCCACACTCTAATATCAGTCATCTTCCCAGGCCAATGGTTTCCAGAATCAAACCTCAGTCATATTCCCAGGCCACATGGTTCCAGAATAAAACCTCAGTCATGTTCCCTGGACACAGGTTTCAGAAATAAACTCCCAGTCATGTTCCCAGGCCACAGGCTTCCACAATGAAACCTCAGTCATATTCCCAGGCCAGAGGGTTCCACAATCAAACCTCTGTCCTGTTGCTAGGCCACGGTTCCACCATCAAGCCTCAGTCATGTTCCCAGGAAAGAGTGTTCCACAATCAAATCTAAGTCATCTTGCCAAGCCACAGGGTTCCACCATCAAGCCTCACTCATGTTGCCAGGCCACAGGGTTCCACCATCAAGCCTCACTCATGTTCCCAAGCCTGAGGGTTCCACTATCAAACCTCAATCATGTTGCCAGGCCACAGGTGTCAACCATCAAACCTCAGTCATGTTCCCAGTAAACAGGGCTCCAGAATCAAACCAATGTCAAGTTCCCACGCCACGGGGTTCCAGTATCAGGCCTCAGTCATGTTCCCCGTGCACAGGGTGCCACAATCAAACTCAGTCATGTTGCCAGGCCACAGGTTTCTGCCATCACACCTCAGTCAAGTTGCCAGGCCACAGGGTTCCAGAATCAAGCCTCAGTCATTTTGCCAGGCCATAGTGTTCCACCATCAAACCTCAGTCATCATCCCAAGCCACATGTTTCCACAATGAAACCTCAGTCATTTTCCCAGGCCAAAGGCTTCCAGAATCAAACCTCAGTCATATTCCCAGGACACAGGGTTCCAGAATCAAACCTGAGTCATGTTCGCAGGCCACAGGTTTCAGCAATCAAACCTCAGTCATGTTCCCAGGACACAGGTGTCCAGAATCAAACCTCAGTCATGTTCCCAGGGAACAGGTTTCCAGAAACAAACCTCAGTCATGTTCCCAAGGCACAGGGTTCCAGAATCAAACCTCAGTCTTGTTCCCATGACACAGGTTTCCAGAATCAACCCGATATCATGTTCCCTAGCCACAGTCTTCCAGAATCAAACCTCAGTCATGTTGCCAGGCCACAGGTTTCCACCATCAAACCTCAGGCATGTTCCCAGGCCACAGGGTTCCAGAATCAACCCGTTCTCATGTTCCCAGGCCAAAGGGTTCCAGAATCCACCGTTGTCATTTTCCCAGGCCGCAAGATTCCAGAATCAATCCTCAGTTATGTTCCCAGGCTACAGGGTTCCAGAATAAAACGTCAGTCATGTTCCCAGTCCACAGGATTCCAGAACCGAGGCTCAGTCAGGTTCCCGGGGCACAGTATTCCACAATCTAAACAGATGTCATGTTCCCAGGCCTCAGGGTTCCAGAATCCACCGATGTCATGTTCCCAGGCCACAGGGTTCAAGAATCAATCCTCAGTTATGTTCCCAGGCTACAGGGTTCCAGAATAAATCCTCAGTCATGTTCCCAGTCCACAGGGTTCCAGAACCAAGGCTCAGTCAGGTTCCCGGGGCACAGTATTCCACAATCTAAATAGATGTCATGTTCCCAGGCCACAGTTTTCCAGAATCACGCCTCAGTCATGTTCCCAGGACACAGGGATCCAGAATCAAACTTCAGTCATGTTGCCAGGCCATAGGGTACCACCATCAAACCTCAGTCATATTCCCAGGCCACAGGTTTCCAGAATCAAACCGATTTCATGTTCCCAGGCAACAGGATACCGGAATCCAAACCGATGTCATGTTCCCAGGCCACAGGATTCCACACTCTAACATCAGTCATCTTCCCAGGCCAATGGTTTCCAGAATCAAACCTCAGTCATATTCCCAGGCCACATGGTTCCAGAATCAAACCTCAGTTGTCTTCCCAGGACACAGGGTTCCACAATTAAACCTCAGTCATATTCCCAGGCCAGAGGGTTCCACAATCAAACCTCAGTTCTGTTGCCAGACCACGGTTCCACCATCAAGCCTCAGTCATGTTCCCAGGGAACAGGCTTCCAGAAACAAACCTCAGTCATGTTCCCAAGGCACAGGGTTCCAGAATCAAACCTCAGTCTTGTTCCCAGGACACAGGTTGCCAGAATCAACCCGATATCATGTTCCCTAGCCACAGTCTTCCAGAATCAAACCTCAGTCCTGTTGCCAGGCCACAGGTTTCCACCATCAAACCTCAGGCATGTTCCCAGGCCACAGGGTTCCAGAATCCACCGATGTCATGTTCCCAGGCCACAGGATTCCACACTCTAACATCAGTCATCTTCCCAGGCCAATGGTTTCCAGAATCAAACCTCAGTCATATTCCCAGGCCACATGGTTCCAGAATAAAACCTCAGTCTTGTTCCCTGGACACAGGTTTCAGAAATAAACTCCCAGTCATGTTCCCAGGCCACAGGGTTCCACAATGAAACCTCAGTCATATTCCCAGGCCAGAGGGTTCCACAATCAAACCTCTGTCCTGTTGCTAGGCCACGGTTCCACCATCAAGCCTCAGTCATGTTCCCAGGAAAGACTGTTCCACAATCAAACCTAAGTCATCTTGCCAAGCCACAGGGTTCCACCATCAAGCCTCACTCATGTTGCCAGGCCACAGGGTTCCACCATCAAGCCTCACTCATGTTCCCAAGCCTGAGGGTTCCACTATCAAACCTCAATCATGTTGCCAGGCCACAGGTGTCAACCATCAAACCTCAGTCATGTTCCCAGTAAACAGGGCTCCAGAATCAAACCAATGTCAAGTTCCCACGCCACGGGGTTCTAGTATCAGGCCTCAGTCATGTTCCCCGTGCACAGGGTGCCACAATCAAACTCAGTCATGTTGCCAGGCCACAGGTTTCTGCCATCACACCTCAGTCAAGTTGCCAGGCCACAGGGTTCCAGAATCAAGCCTCAGTCATTTTGCCAGGCCATAGTGTTCCACCATCAAACCTCAGTCATCATCCCAAGCCACATGTTTCCACAATGAAACCTCAGTCATTTTCCCAGGCCAAAGGCTTCCAGAATCAAACCTCAGTCATATTCCCAGGACACATGGTTCCAGAATCAAACCTGAGTCATGTTCGCAGGCCACAGGTTTCAGCAATCAAACCTCAGTCATGTTCCCAGGACACAGGTGTCCAGAATCAAACCTCAGTCATGTTCCCAGGGAACAGGTTTCCAGAAACAAACCTCAGTCATGTTCCCAAGGCACAGGGTTCCAGAATCAAACCTCAGTCTTGTTCCCATGACACAGGTTTCCAGAATCAAGCCGATATCATGTTCCCTAGCCACAGTCTGCCAGAATCAAACCTCAGTCATGTTGCCAGGCCACAGGTTTCCACCATCAAACCTCAGGCATGTTCCCAGGCCACAGGGTTCCAGAATCAAACCGTTCTCATGTTCCCAGGCCAAAGGGTTCCAGAATCCACCGATGTCATGTTCCCAGGCCACAGGGTTCAAGAATCAATCCTCAGTTATGTTCCCAGGCTACAGGGTTCCAGAATAAAACCTCAGTCATATTCCCAGCCCACAGGGTTCCAGAACCAAGGCTCAGTCAGGTTCCCGGGGCACAGTATTCCACAATCTAAATAGATGTCATGTTCCCAGGCCACAGTTTTCCAGAATCACGCCTCAGTCATGTTCCCAGGACACAGGGATCCAGAATCAAACTTCAGTCATGTTGCCAGGCCATAGGGTACCACCATCAAACCTCAGTCATATTCCCAGGCCACAGGTTTCCAGAATCAAACCGATTTCATGTTCCCAGGCAACAGGGTACCGGAATCCAAACCGATGTCATGTTCCCAGGCCACAGGATTCCACACTCTAACATCAGTCATCTTCCCAGACCAATGGTTTCCAGAATCAAACCTCAGTCATATTCCCAGGCCACATGGTTCCAGAATCAAACCTCAGTTGTCTTCCCAGGACACAGGGTTCCAGAATAAAACCTCCGTAATGTTCCCTGGACACAGGTTTCAGAAATAAAATCCCACTCATGTTCCCAGGCCACAGGGTTCCACAATTAAACCTCAGTTCTGTTGCCAGACCACGGTTCCACCATCAAGCCTCAGTCATGTTTCCAGGGAACAGGCTTCCAGAAACAAACCTCAGTCATGTTCCCAAGGCACAGGGTTCCAGAATCAAACCTCAGTCTTGTTCCCAGGACACAGGTTGCCAGAATCAACCCGATATCATGTTCCCTAGCCACAGTCTTCCAGAATCAAACCTCAGTCCTGTTGCCAGGCCACAGGTTTCCACCATCAAACCTCAGGCATGTTCCCAGGCCACAGGGTTCCAGAATCCACCGATGTCATGTTCCCAGGCCACAGGATTCCACACTCTAACATCAGTCATCTTCCCAGGCCAACGGTTTCCAGAATCAAACCTCAGTCATATTCCCAGGCCACATGGTTCCAGAATAAAACCTCAGTCATGTTCCCTGGACACAGGTTTCAGAAATAAACTCCCAGTCATGTTCCCAGGCCACAGGGTTCCACAATGAAACCTCAGTCATATTCCCAGGCCAGAGGGTTCCACAATCAAACCTCTGTCCTGTTGCTAGGCCACGGTTCCACCATCAAGCCTCAGTCATGTTCCCAGGAAAGAGTGTTCCACAATCAAATCTAAGTCATCTTGCCAAGCCACAGGGTTCCACCATCAAGCCTCACTCATGTTGCCAGGCCACAGGGTTCCACCATCAAGCCTCACTCATGTTCCCAAGCCTGAGGGTTCCACTATCAAACCTCAATCATGTTGCCAGGCCACAGGTGTCAACCATCAAACCTCAGTCATGTTCCCAGTAAACAGGGCTCCAGAATCAAACCAATGTCAAGTTCCCACGCCACGGGGTTCCAGTATCAGGCCTCAGTCATGTTCCCCGTGCACAGGGTGCCACAATCAAACTCAGTCATGTTGCCAGGCCACAGGTTTCTGCCATCACACCTCAGTCAAGTTGCCAGGCCACAGGGTTCCAGAATCAAGCCTCAGTCATTTTGCCAGGCCATAGTGTTCCACCATCAAACCTCAGTCATCATCCCAAGCCACATGTTTCCACAATGAAACCTCAGTCATTTTCCCAGGCCAAAGGCTTCCAGAATCAAACCTCAGTCATATTCCCAGGACACATGGTTCCAGAATCAAACCTGAGTCATGTTCGCAGGCCACAGGTTTCAGCAATCAAACCTCAGTCATGTTCCCAGGACACAGGTGTCCAGAATCAAACCTCAGTCATGTTCCCAGGGAACAGGTTTCCAGAAACAAACCTCAGTCATGTTCCCAAGGCACAGGGTTCCAGAATCAAACCTCAGTCTTGTTCCCATGACACAGGTTTCCAGAATCAACCCGATATCATGTTCCCTAGCCACAGTCCTCCAGAATCAAACCTCAGTCATGTTGCCAGGCCACAGGTTTCCACCATCAAACCTCAGGCATGTTCCCAGGCCACAGGGTTCCAGAATCAAACCGTTCTCATGTTCCCAGGCCAAAGGGTTCCAGAATCCACCGTTGTCATTTTCCCAGGCCGCAAGATTCCAGAATCAATCCTCAGTTATGTTCCCAGGCTACAGGGTTCCAGAATAAAACCTCAGTCATGTTCCCTGTCCACAGGGTTCCAGAACCGAGGCTCAGTCAGGTTCCCGGGGCACAGTATTTCACAATCTGAACAGATGTCATGTTCCCAGGCCTCAGGGTTCCAGAATCCACCGATGTAATGTTCCCAGGCCACAGGGTTCAAGAATCAATCCTCAGTTATGTTCCCAGGGTACAGGGTTCCAGAATAAATCCTCAGTCATGTTCCCAGCCCACAGGGTTCCAGAACCAAGGCTCAGTCAGGTTCCCGGGGCACAGTATTCCACAATCTAAATAGATGTCATGTTCCCAGGCCACAGTTTTCCAGAATCACGCCTCAGTCATGTTCCCAGGCCACAGGGATCCAGAATCAAACTTCAGTCATTTTGCCAGGCCATAGGGTACCACCATCAAACCTCAGTCATATTCCCAGGCCACACGTTTCCAGAATCAAACCGATTTCATGTTCCCAGGGAACAGGGTACCGGAATCCAAACCGATGTCATGTTCCCAGGCCACAGGATTCCACACTCTAACATCAGTCATCTTCCCAGGCCAATGGTTTCCAGAATCAAACCTCAGTCATATTCCCAGGCCACATGGTTCCAGAATCAAACCTCAGTTGTCTTCCCAGGACACAGGGTTCCAGAATAAACCCTCAGTCATGTTCCCTTGACACAGGTTTCAGAAATAAAATCCCAGTCATGTTCCCAGGCCACAGGGTTCCACAATTAAACCTCAGTCATATTCCCAGGCCAGAGGGTTCCACAATCAAACCTCAGTTCTGTTGCCAGACCACGGTTCCACCATCAAGCCTCAGTCATGTTCCCAGGGAACAGGCTTCCAGAAACAAACCTCAATCATGTTCCCAAAGCACAGGGTTCCAGAATCAAACCTCAGTCTTGTTCCCAGGACACAGGTTGCCAGAATCAACCCGATATCATGTTCCCTAGCCACAGTCTTCCAGAATCAAACCTCAGTCCTGTTGCCAGGCCACAGGTTTCCACCATCAAACCTCAGGCATGTTCCCAGGCCACAGGGTTCCAGAATCCACCGATGTCATGTTCCCAGGCCACAGGATTCCACACTCTAACATCAGTCATCTTCCCAGGCCAACGGTTTCCAGAATCAAACCTCAGTCATATTCCCAGGCCACATGGTTCCAGAATAAAACCTCAGTCATGTTCCCTGGACACAGGTTTCAGAAATAAACTCCCAGTCATGTTCCCAGGCCACAGGGTTCCACAATGAAACCTCAGTCATATTCCCAGGCCAGAGGGTTCCACAATCAAACCTCTGTCCTGTTGCTAGGCCACGGTTCCACCATCAAGCCTCAGTCATGTTCCCAGGAAAGAGTGTTCCACAATCAAATCTAAGTCATCTTGCCAAGCCACAGGGTTCCACCATCAAGCCTCACTCATGTTGCCAGGCCACAGGGTTCCACCATCAAGCCTCACTCATGTTCCCAAGCCTGAGGGTTCCACTATCAAACCTCAATCATGTTGCCAGGCCACAGGTGTCAACCATCAAACCTCAGTCATCATCCCAAGCCACATGTTTCCACAATGAAACCTCAGTCATTTTCCCAGGCCAAAGGCTTCCAGAATCAAACCTCAGTCATATTCCCAGGACACATGGTTCCAGAATCAAACCTGAGTCATGTTCGCAGGCCACAGGTTTCAGCAATCAAACCTCAGTCATGTTCCCAGGACACAGGTGTCCAGAATCAAACCTCAGTCATGTTCCCAGGGAACAGGTTTCCAGAAACAAACCTCAGTCATGTTCCCAAGGCACAGGGTTCCAGAATCAAACCTCAGTCTTGTTCCCATGACACAGGTTTCCAGAATCAACCCGATATCATGTTCCCTAGCCACAGTCCTCCAGAATCAAACCTCAGTCATGTTGCCAGGCCACAGGTTTCCACCATCAAACCTCAGGCATGTTCCCAGGCTACAGGGTTCCAGAATAAAACCTCAGTCATGTTCCCTGTCCACAGGGTTCCAGAACCGAGGCTCAGTCAGGTTCCCGGGGCACAGTATTTCACAATCTGAACAGATGTCATGTTCCCAGGCCTCAGGGTTCCAGAATCCACCGATGTAATGTTCCCAGGCCACAGGGTTCAAGAATCAATCCTCAGTTATGTTCCCAGGGTACAGGGTTCCAGAATGAATCCTCAGTCATGTTCCCAGCCCACAGGGTTCCAGAACCAAGGCTCAGTCAGGTTCCCGGGGCACAGTATTCCACAATCTAAATAGATGTCATGTTCCCAGGCCACAGTTTTCCAGAATCACGCCTCAGTCATGTTCCCAGGCCACAGGGATCCAGAATCAAACTTCAGTCATTTTGCCAGGCCATAGGGTACCACCATCAAACCTCAGTCATATTCCCAGGCCACAGGTTTCCAGAATCAAACCGATTTCATGTTCCCAGGGAACAGGGTACCGGAATCCAAACCGATGTCATGTTCCCAGGCCACAGGATTCCACACTCTAACATCAGTCATCTTCCCAGGCCAATGGTTTCCAGAATCAAACCTCAGTCATATTCCCAGGCCACATGGTTCCAGAATCAAACCTCAGTTGTCTTCCCAGGACACAGGGTTCCAGAATAAACCCTCAGTCATGTTCCCTTGACACAGGTTTCAGAAATAAAATCCCAGTCATGTTCCCAGGCCACAGGGTTCCACAATTAAACCTCAGTCATATTCCCAGGCCAGAGGGTTCCACAATCAAACCTCAGTTCTGTTGCCAGACCACGGTTCCACCATCAAGCCTCAGTCATGTTCCCAGGGAACAGGCTTCCAGAAACAAACCTCAATCATGTTCCCAAAGCACAGGGTTCCAGAAACAAACCTCAGTCTTGTTCCCAGGACACAGGTTGCCAGAATCAACCCGATATCATGTTCCCTAGCCACAGTCTTCCAGAATCAAACCTCAGTCCTGTTGCCAGGCCACAGGTTTCCACCATCAAACCTCAGGCATGTTCCCAGGCCACAGGGTTCCAGAATCCACCGATGTCATGTTCCCAGGCCACAGGATTCCACACTCTAACATCAGTCATCTTCCCAGGCCAACGGTTTCCAGAATCAAACCTCAGTCATATTCCCAGGCCACATGGTTCCAGAATAAAACCTCAGTCATGTTCCCTGGACACAGGTTTCAGAAATAAACTCCCAGTCATGTTCCCAGGCCACAGGGTTCCACAATGAAACCTCAGTCATATTCCCAGGCCAGAGGGTTCCACAATCAAACCTCTGTCCTGTTGCTAGGCCACGGTTCCACCATCAAGCCTCAGTCATGTTCCCAGGAAAGAGTGTTCCACAATCAAATCTAAGTCATCTTGCCAAGCCACAGGGTTCCACCATCAAGCCTCACTCATGTTGCCAGGCCACAGGGTTCCACCATCAAGCCTCACTCATGTTCCCAAGCCTGAGGGTTCCACTATCAAACCTCAATCATGTTGCCAGGCCACAGGTGTCAACCATCAAACCTCAGTCATGTTCCCAGTAAACAGGGCTCCAGAATCAAACCAATGTCAAGTTCCCACGCCACGGGGTTCCAGTATCAGGCCTCAGTCATGTTCCCCGTGCACAGGGTGCCACAATCAAACTCAGTCATGTTGCCAGGCCACAGGTTTCTGCCATCACACCTCAGTCAAGTTGCCAGGCCACAGGGTTCCAGAATCAAGCCTCAGTCATTTTGCCAGGCCATAGTGTTCCACCATCAAACCTCAGTCATCATCCCAAGCCACATGTTTCCACAATGAAACCTCAGTCATTTTCCCAGGCCAAAGGCTTCCAGAATCAAACCTCAGTCATATTCCCAGGACACATGGTTCCAGAATCAAACCTGAGTCATGTTCGCAGGCCACAGGTTTCAGCAATCAAACCTCAGTCATGTTCCCAGGACACAGGTGTCCAGAATCAAACCTCAGTCATGTTCCCAGGGAACAGGTTTCCAGAAACAAACCTCAGTCATGTTCCCAAGGCACAGGGTTCCAGAATCAAACCTCAGTCTTGTTCCCATGACACAGGTTTCCAGAATCAACCCGATATCATGTTCCCTAGCCACAGTCCTCCAGAATCAAACCTCAGTCATGTTGCCAGGCCACAGGTTTCCACCATCAAACCTCAGGCATGTTCCCAGGCCACAGGGTTCCAGAATCAAACCGTTCTCATGTTCCCAGGCCAAAGGGTTCCAGAATCCACCGTTGTCATTTTCCCAGGCCGCAAGATTCCAGAATCAATCCTCAGTTATGTTCCCAGGCTACAGGATTCCAGAATAAAACCTCAGTCATGTTCCCTGTCCACAGGGTTCCAGAACCGAGGCTCAGTCAGGTTCCCGGGGCACAGTATTTCACAATCTGAACAGATGTCATGTTCCCAGGCCTCAGGGTTCCAGAATCCACCGATGTAATGTTCCCAGGCCACAGGGTTCAAGAATCAATCCTCAGTTATGTTCCCAGGGTACAGGGTTCCAGAATAAATCCTCAGTCATGTTCCCAGCCCACAGGGTTCCAGAACCAAGGCTCAGTCAGGTTCCCGGGGCACAGTATTCCACAATCTAAATAGATGTCATGTTCCCAGGCCACAGTTTTCCAGAATCACGCCTCAGTCATGTTCCCAGGCCACAGGGATCCAGAATCAAACTTCAGTCATTTTGCCAGGCCATAGGGTACCACCATCAAACCTCAGGCATGTTCCCAGGCCACAGGGTTCCAGAATCCACCGATGTCATGTTCCCAGGCCACAGGATTCCACACTCTAACATCAGTCATCTTCCCAGGCCAACGGTTTCCAGAATCAAACCTCAGTCATATTCCCAGGCCACATGGTTCCAGAATAAAACCTCAGTCATGTTCCCTGGACACAGGTTTCAGAAATAAACTCCCAGTCATGTTCCCAGGCCACAGGGTTCCACAATGAAACCTCAGTCATATTCCCAGGCCAGAGGGTTCCACAATCAAACCTCTGTCCTGTTGCTAGGCCACGGTTCCACCATCAAGCCTCAGTCATGTTCCCAGGAAAGAGTGTTCCACAATCAAATCTAAGTCATCTTGCCAAGCCACAGGGTTCCACCATCAAGCCTCACTCATGTTGCCAGGCCACAGGGTTCCACCATCAAGCCTCACTCATGTTCCCAAGCCTGAGGGTTCCACTATCAAACCTCAATCATGTTGCCAGGCCACAGGTGTCAACCATCAAACCTCAGTCATCATCCCAAGCCACATGTTTCCACAATGAAACCTCAGTCATTTTCCCAGGCCAAAGGCTTCCAGAATCAAACCTCAGTCATATTCCCAGGACACATGGTTCCAGAATCAAACCTGAGTCATGTTCGCAGGCCACAGGTTTCAGCAATCAAACCTCAGTCATGTTCCCAGGACACAGGTGTCCAGAATCAAACCTCAGTCATGTTCCCAGGGAACAGGTTTCCAGAAACAAACCTCAGTCATGTTCCCAAGGCACAGGGTTCCAGAATCAAACCTCAGTCTTGTTCCCATGACACAGGTTTCCAGAATCAACCCGATATCATGTTCCCTAGCCACAGTCCTCCAGAATCAAACCTCAGTCATGTTGCCAGGCCACAGGTTTCCACCATCAAACCTCAGGCATGTTCCCAGGCTACAGGGTTCCAGAATAAAACCTCAGTCATGTTCCCTGTCCACAGGGTTCCAGAACCGAGGCTCAGTCAGGTTCCCGGGGCACAGTATTTCACAATCTGAACAGATGTCATGTTCCCAGGCCTCAGGGTTCCAGAATCCACCGATGTAATGTTCCCAGGCCACAGGGTTCAAGAATCAATCCTCAGTTATGTTCCCAGGGTACAGGGTTCCAGAATAAATCCTCAGTCATGTTCCCAGCCCACAGGGTTCCAGAACCAAGGCTCAGTCAGGTTCCCGGGGCACAGTATTCCACAATCTAAACAGATGTCATGTTCCCAGGCCTCAGGGTTCCAGAATCCACCGATGTCATGTTCCCAGGCCACAGGGTTCAAGAATCAATCCTCAGTTATGTTCCCAGGCTACAGGGTTCCAGAATAAATCCTCAGTCATGTTCCCAGCCCACAGGGTTCCAGAACCAAGGCTCAGTCATGTTCCCAGGACACAGGGATCCAGAATCAAACTTCAGTCATGTTGCCAGGCCATAGGGTACCACCATCAAACCTCAGTCATATTCCCAGGACACAGGTTTCCAGAATCAAACCGATTTCATGTTCCCAGGCAACAGGGTACCGGAATCCAAACCGATGTCATGTTCCCAGGCCACAGGATTCCACACTCTAACATCAGTCATCTTCCCAGGCCAATGGTTTCCAGAATCAAACCTCAGTCATATTCCCAGGCCACATGGTTCCAGAATCAAACCTCAGTTGTCTTCCCAGGACACAGGGTTCCACAATTAAACCTCAGTCATATTCCCAGGCCAGAGGGTTCCACAATCAAACCTCAGTTCTGTTGCCAGACCACGGTTCCACCATCAAGCCTCAGTCATGTTCCCTGGGAACAGGCTTCCAGAAACAAACCTCAGTCATGTTCCCAAGGCACAGGGTTCCAGAATCAAACCTCAGTCTTGTTCCCAGGACACAGGTTGCCAGAATCAACCCGATATCATGTTCCCTAGCCACAGTCTTCCAGAATCAAACCTCAGTCCTGTTGCCAGGCCACAGGTTTCCACCATCAAACCTCAGGCATGTTCCCAGGCCACAGGGTTCCAGAATCCACCGATGTCATGTTCCCAGGCCACAGGATTCCACACTCTAACATCAGTCATCTTCCCAGGCCAATGGTTTCCAGAATCAAACCTCAGTCATATTCCCAGGCCACATGGTTCCAGAATCAAACCTCAGTTGTCTTCCCAGGACACAGGGTTCCAGAATAAAACCTCCGTAATGTTCCCTGGACACAGGTTTCAGAAATAAAATCCCACTCATGTTCCCAGGCCACAGGGTTCCACAATTAAACCTCAGTTCTGTTGCCAGACCACGGTTCCACCATCAAGCCTCAGTCATGTTTCCAGGGAACAGGCTTCCAGAAACAAACCTCAGTCATGTTCCCAAGGCACAGGGTTCCAGAATCAAACCTCAGTCTTGTTCCCAGGACACAGGTTGCCAGAATCAACCCGATATCATGTTCCCTAGCCACAGTCTTCCAGAATCAAACCTCAGTCCTGTTGCCAGGCCACAGGTTTCCACCATCAAACCTCAGGCATGTTCCCCCGCCACAAGGTTCCAGAATCCACCGATGTCATGTTCCCAGGCCACAGGATTCCACACTCTAATATCAGTCATCTTCCCAGGCCAATGGTTTCCAGAATCAAACCTCAGTCATATTCCCAGGCCACATGGTTCCAGAATAAAACCTCAGTCATGTTCCCTGGACACAGGTTTCAGAAATAAACTCCCAGTCATGTTCCCAGGCCACAGGGTTCCACAATGAAACCTCAGTCATATTCCCAGGCCAGAGGGTTCCACAATCAAACCTCTGTCCTGTTGCTAGGCCACGGTTCCACCATCAAGCCTCAGTCATGTTCCCAGGAAAGACTGTTCCACAATCAAACCTAAGTCATCTTGCCAAGCCACAGGGTTCCACCATCAAGCCTCACTCATGTTGCCAGGCCACAGGGTTCCACCACCAAGCCTCACTCATGTTCCCAAGCCTGAGGGTTCCACTATCAAACCTCAATCATGTTGCCAGGCCACAGGTGTCAACCATCAAACCTCAGTCATGTTCCCAGTAAACAGGGCTCCAGAATCAAACCAATGTCAAGTTCCCACGCCACGGGGTTCCAGTATCAGGCCTCAGTCATGTTCCCCGTGCACAGGGTGCCACAATCAAACTCAGTCATGTTGCCAGGCCACAGGTTTCTGCCATCACACCTCAGTCAAGTTGCCAGGCCACAGGGTTCCAGAATCAAGCCTCAGTCATTTTGCCAGGCCATAGTGTTCCACCATCAAACCTCAGTCATCATCCCAAGCCACATGTTTCCACAATGAAACCTCAGTCATTTTCCCAGGCCAAAGGCTTCCAGAATCAAACCTCAGTCATATTCCCAGGACACATGGTTCCAGAATCAAACCTGAGTCATGTTCGCAGGCCACAGGTTTCAGCAATCAAACCTCAGTCATGTTCCCAGGACACAGGTGTCCAGAATCAAACCTCAGTCATGTTCCCAGGGAACAGGTTTCCAGAAACAAACCTCAGTCATGTTCCCAAGGCACAGGGTTCCAGAATCAAACCTCAGTCTTGTTCCCATGACACAGGTTTCCAGAATCAACCCGATATCATGTTCCCTAGCCACAGTCCTCCAGAATCAAACCTCAGTCATGTTGCCAGGCCACAGGTTTCCACCATCAAACCTCAGGCATGTTCCCAGGCCACAGGGTTCCAGAATCAAACCGTTCTCATGTTCCCAGGCCAAAGGGTTCCAGAATCCACCGTTGTCATTTTCCCAGGCCGCAAGATTCCAGAATCAATCCTCAGTTATGTTCCCAGGCTACAGGGTTCCAGAATAAAACCTCAGTCATGTTCCCAGTCCACAGGGTTCCAGAACCGAGGCTCAGTCAGGTTCCCGGGGCACAGTATTCCACAATCTAAACAGATGTCATGTTGCCAGGCCACAGGGTTCCACCATCAAGCCTCACTCATGTTCCCAAGCCTGAGGGTTCCACTATCAAACCTCAATCATGTTGCCAGGCCACAGGTGTCAACCATCAAACCTCAGTCATGTTCCCAGTAAACAGGGCTCCAGAATCAAACCAATGTCAAGTTCCCACGCCACGGGGTTCCAGTATCAGGCCTCAGTCATGTTCCCCGTGCACAGGGTGCCACAATCAAACTCAGTCATGTTGCCAGGCCACAGGTTTCCGCCATCACACCTCAGTCAAGTTGCCAGGCCACAGGGTTCCAGAATCAAGCCTCAGTCATTTTGCCAGGCCATAGTGTTCCACCATCAAACCTCAGTCATCATCCCAAGCCACATGTTTCCACAATGAAACCTCAGTCATTTTCCCAGGCCAAAGGCTTCCAGAATCAAACCTCAGTCATATTCCCAGGACACATGGTTCCAGAATCAAACCTGAGTCATGTTCGCAGGCCACAGGTTTCAGCAATCAAACCTCAGTCATGTTCCCAGGACACAGGTGTCCAGAATCAAACCTCAGTCATGTTCCCAGGGAACAGGTTTCCAGAAACAAACCTCAGTCATGTTCCCAAGGCACAGGGTTCCAGAATCAAACCTCAGTCTTGTTCCCAGAACACAGGTTTCCAGAATCAACCCGATATCATGTTCCCTAGCCACAGTCTTCCAGAATCAAACCTCAGTCATGTTGCCAGGCCACAGGTTTCCACCCTCAAACCTCCGGCATGTTCCCAGGCCACAGGGTTCCAGAATCCACCGTTGTCATTTTCCCAAGCCGCAAGATTCCAGAATCAATCCTCAGTTATGTTCCCAGGCTACAGGGTTCCAGAATAAAACCTCAGTCATTTTCCCAATCCACAGGGTTCCAGAACCAAGGCTCAGTCAGGTTCCTGGGGCACAGTATTCCACAATCTAAACAGATGTCAGGTTCCCAGGCCACAGGGTTTCAGAAACAATCCTCAGTTATGTTCCCAGCCTACAGGATTCCAGAATAAAACCTCAGTCATGTTCCCAGGCCAAGGGTTCCAGAACCAAGGCTCAGTCAGGTGCCCGGTGCACAGTATTCCACAATTTAAACAGATGTCATGTTCCCAGGCCATAGTTTTCAAGAATCACACCTCAGTCATGTTCCCAGGCCACAGGGATCCAGAATCAAACCTCAGTCATGTTGCCAGGCCATAGGGTACCACCATCAACCCTCAGTCATATTCCCAGGCCACAGGTTTCCACAATCAAACCGATTTCATGTTCCCAGGCAACAGGGTACCAGAATCCAAACCGATGTCATGTTCCCAGGCCACAGGATTCCACACTCTAACATCAGTCTTGTTCCCAGGCCAATGGTTTCCAGAATCAAACCTCAGATATATTCCCAGGCCACATGGTTCCAGAATGAAACCTAAGTCGTGTTCCCAGGACACAGGGTTCTAGAATAAAACCTCAGTCCAGTTCCCTGGACACAGGATTCAGAAATAAAATCCCAGTCATGTCCCCAGGCCACAGGGTTCCACAATCAAACCTCAGTCCTGTTGCCAGACCACAGTTCCACCATCAAGCCTAAGTCATGTTCCCAGGCCAGAGTGTTCCACAATCAAACCTAAGTCATCTTGCCAAGACATAGGTTTCCACCATCAAACCTCAGTCATGTTACTAGGGCACAGGGTTCCACCATCAAGCCTCACTCATGTTCCCAAGCATGAGGGTTCCACTATCAAACCTCAATCATGTTGCCAGGGCACAGGGTTCAACCATCAATTCTCAGTCATGTTCCCAGTAAACAGGGCTCCAGAATCAAACCAATGTCATGTTGCCACGCCACGGGGTTCCAGTATCAGGCCTCAGTCATGTTCCCGGTGCACACGGTTCCACAATCAAACCTCAGTCATGTTGCCAGTCCTCAGGTATCTGCCATCAAACCTCAGTCAAGTTGCCAGGCCACAGGTTTCCAGAATCAAGCCTCAGTCATTTTGCGAGGCCAGAGGGTTCCACTATCAAACCTCAGTCATGATCCCAGGCCACATGTTTCCACACTGAAACCTCAGTCATGTTGCCAGGACATAGGGTTCCAGAATCAAACCTCAGTCTTGTTCCCAGGACACAGGTTTCCAGAATCAACCCGATATCATGTTCCCTGGCCTCAGTCTTCCAGAATCAAATCTGAGTCATGTTCGCAGGCCACAGGTTTCCACCATCAAACCTCAGGCCTGTTCCCAGACCACAGGATTCTACACTTTAACATCAGTCATCTTCCCAGGCCAATGGTTTTCAGAATGAAACCTCAGTCATGTTCCCAGGCCACATGGATCCAGAGTCAAATCTCAGTCGTGTTCCCAGGACTCAGGGTTCCAGAATAAAACCTCAGTCATGTTCCCTGGACACAGGATTCAGAAATGAAATCCCAGTCATGTTCCCAGGCCACAGGGTTTCACAATTAAACCTCAGTCATATTCCCAGGCCGGAGGGTTCCACAATCAATCCTCAGTCCTGTTGCCAGGCCATAGGGATCCAGAATCACACTTCAGTCATTTTGCCAGGCCATAGGGTACAACCATCAAACCTCAGTCATATTCCCAGGCCACAGGTTTCCAGAATCAAACCGATTTCATGTTCCCAGGCAACAGGGTACCGGAATCCAAACGGATGTCATGTTCCCAGGCCACAGGATTCCACACTCTAACATCAGTCATCTTCCCAGGCCAATGGTTTCCAGAATCAAACCTCAGTCATATTCCCAGGCCACATGGTTCCAGAATCAAACCTCAGTTGTGTTCCCAGGACACAGGGTTCCAGAATAAACCCTCAGTCATGTTCCCTGGACACAGGTTTCAGAAATAAAATCCCAGTCATGTTCCCAGGCCACAGGGTTCCACAATTAAACCTCAGTCATATTCCCAGGCCAGAGGGTTCCACAATCAAACCTCAGTTCTGTTGCCAGACCACGGTTCCACCATCAAGCCTCAGTCATGTTCCCAGGGAACAGGCTTCCAGAAACAAACCTCAGTCATGTTCCCAAGGCACAGGGTTCCAGAATCAAACCTCAGTCTTGTTCCCAGGACACAGGTTGCCAGAATCAACCCGATATCATGTTCCCTAGCCACAGTCTTCCAGAATCAAACCTCAGTCCTGTTGCCAGGCCACAGGTTTCCACCATCAAACCTCAGGCATGTTCCCAGGCCACAGGGTTCCAGAATCCACCGATGTCATGTTCCCAGGCCACAGGATTCCACACTCTAACATCAGTCATCTTCCCAGGCCAATGGTTTCCAGAATCAAACCTCAGTCATATTCCCAGGCCACATGGTTCCAGAATAAAACCTCAGTCATGTTCCCTGGACACAGGTTTCAGAAATAAACTCCCAGTCATGTTCCCAGGCCACAGGGTTCCACAATTAAACCTCAGTCATATTCCCAGGCCAGAGGGTTCCACAATCAAACCTCTGTCCTGTTGCTAGGCCACGGTTCCACCATCAAGCCTCAGTCATGTTCCCAGGAAAGACTGTTCCACAATCAAATCTAAGTCATCTTGCCAAGCCACAGGGTTCCACCATCAAGCCTCACTCATGTTGCCAGGCCACAGGGTTCCACCATCAAGCCTCACTCATGTTCCCAAGCCTGAGGGTTCCACTATCAAACCTCAATCATGTTGCCAGGCCACAGGTGTCAACCATCAAACCTCAGTCATGTTCCCAGTAAACAGGGCTCCAGAATCAAACCAATGTCAAGTTCCCACGCCACGGGGTTCCAGTATCAGGCCTCAGTCATGTTCCCCGTGCACAGGGTGCCACAATCAAACTCAGTCATGTTGCCAGGCCACAGGTTTCTGCCATCACACCTCAGTCAAGTTGCCAGGCCACAGGGTTCCAGAATCAAGCCTCAGTCATTTTGCCAGGCCATAGTGTTCCACCATCAAACCTCAGTCATCATCCCAAGCCACATGTTTCCACAATGAAACCTCAGTCATTTTCCCAGGCCAAAGGCTTCCAGAATCAAACCTCAGTCATATTCCCAGGACACATGGTTCCAGAATCAAACCTGAGTCATGTTCGCAGGCCACAGGTTTCAGCAATCAAACCTCAGTCATGTTCCCAGGACACAGGTGTCCAGAATCAAACCTCAGTCATGTTCCCAGGGAACAGGTTTCCAGAAACAAACCTCAGTCATGTTCCCAAGGCACAGGGTTCCAGAATCAAACCTCAGTCTTGTTCCCAGGACACAGGTTTCCAGAATCAACCCGATATCATGTTCCCTAGCCACAGTCTTCCAGAATCAAACCTCAGTCATGTTGCCAGGCCACAGGTTTCCACCATCAAACCTCAGGCATGTTCCCAGGCCACAGGGTTCCAGAATCAAACCGTTCTCATGTTCCCAGGCCACAGGGTTATAGAATCCACCGATGCCATGTTCCCAGGCCAAAGGGTTCCAGAATCAATCCTCAGTTATGTTCCCAGGCTACAGGATTCCAGAATAAAACCTCAGTCATGTTGCCAGTCCACAGGTTTCTGCCATTAAACCTCAGTCAAGTTGCCAGGCCCCAGGGTTCCACAATCAAGCCTCAGTCATTTTGCCAGGCCATAGTGTTCCACCATCAAACCTCAGTCATATTCCCAGGGCACATGGTGTCCAGAATCAAACCTTAGTCATGTTTGCAGGCCAAAGGTTTCAACAATCAAACCTCAGTCATGTTCCCTGGGAACAGGCTTCCAGAAACAAACCTCAGTCATGTTCCCAGGCCACAGGGTTCCAGAATCAAACCTCAATCTTGTTCCCAGGACACAGGTTTACAGAATCAACCCAATATCATTTTCCCTGACCACAATCTTCCAGAATCAAACTTCATTCATGTTGCCAGGCCACAGGATTCCACCGTCAAAACTCAGACATATTCCCTAGACCACCGCGTTGCAGAATCAAACCGTTCTCATGTTACCAGGCCACAGTGTTCCAGAATCTACCGATGTCATGTTCCCAGGCCACAGGGTACCAGAACCAAGGTTCAGTCAGGTTCCCGGGGCACAGTATTCCACAATCTAAACAGATGTCATGTTCCCAGGCCGCAGGGTTCCAGAATCCACCGATGTCATGTTCCCAGGCCAAAGGGTTCCAGAATCAATCCTCAGCTATATTCCCAGGCTACAGGGCTTCAGAATAAAACATCAGTCATGTGCCCAGTCCACAGGGTTCCAGAACCGAGGCTCAGTCAGGTTCCCGGGTCACAGGGATCCGAATCAAACCTCAGTCATGTTGCCACGTCACAGGTTTCCAGAATCAAACCGATTACATGTTCCCAGGCAACAGGGTACCAGAATCCAAACCGATGTCATATTCCCAGGCCACAGGATTCCACACTCTAGCATCAGTCATCTTCCCAGGCCAATGGTTTCCAGAATCAAACCTCAGTCATGTTCCCTGGACACAGGTTTCAGAAATAAAATCCCAGTCATGTTCCCATGCCACAGGGTTCCACAAATAAACCTCTGTCATATTCCCAGGCCAGAGGGTTCCACACTCAAACCTCAGTCCTGTTGCCAGACCACGGATCCACCATCAAGCCTCACTCATGTTCCCAAGCCTGAGAGTTTCACTCTGAAACCTCAATCATGTTGCCAGGCCCCAGGGTTCAACCACCAAACCTCAGTCATCTTGCCAGTAAACAGGACTCCAGAATCAAACCAATGTCATGTTCCCACGCCACGGGGTTCCAGTATCAGGCCTCAGTCATGTTCCCCGTGCACAGGTTTCCACAATCAAACCTCAGTCATGTTGCCAGTCCACAGGTTTCTGCCATCAAACCTCAGTCAATTTCCAAGGCCACAGTGTTCCAGAATCAAGCATCAGTCATATTCCCAGGACACATGGTTCCAGAATCAAACCTGAGTCATGTTCGCAGGCCACAGGTTTCAACAGCCAAACCTCAGTTATGTTCGCAGGGAACAGGCTTCCAGAAACAAACCTCAGTCATATTCCCAGGCCACAGGTGTCCAGAATTAAACCTATTTCATGTTCCCAGGCAACAGGGTACCAGAATCCAAACCGATGTCATGTACCCAGGCCACAGGATTCCACACTCTAACATCAGTCTTGTTCCCAGGCAAATGGTTTCCAGAATCAAACCTCAGTCATATTCCCAGGCCACATGGTTCCGGAAAGAAACCTCAGTCGTGTTCCAAGGACACAGGGTTCCAGAATAAAACCACAGTCATGTTCCCTGGACACAGGATTCAGAAATAAAATCCCAGTCATGTTCCGAGGCCACAGGGTTCCACAATTAAACCTCAGTCATATTCCCAGGCCAGAGGGTTCCACAGTCAAACCTCAGTCCTGTTGCCAGGCCACCGTTCCACCATCAAGGCTTAGTCATGTTCCCAGGCCAGTAGTGTTCCACAATCAAACCTAAGTCATCTTGCCAAGCCACAGGGTTCCACCATCAAACCTCAGTCATGTTGCCAGGCCACAGGGTTCAACCATCAAACCTCAGTCATGTTCCCAGTAAACAGGGCTCCAGAATCAAACCAATGTCATGTTCCCACGCCACGGGGTTCCAGTATCAGGCCTCAGTCATGTTCCCCGTGCACAGGGTGCCACAATCAAACCTCAGTCATGTTGCCAGTCCACAAGTTTCTGCCATCAAACCTCAGTCAAGTTGTCAGGCCACAGGGTTCCAGAATCAAGCCTCAGTCATTTTGCCAGGCCAGAGTGTTCCACCATTAAACCTCAGTCATGAACCCAGGCCACATGTTTCCACAATGAAACCTCAGTAATTTCCCAGGCCAAAGGTTTCCAGAATCAAACCTCAGTCATATTCATAGGACACATGGTTCGAGAATCAAACCTGAGTTATGTTCACAGGCCACAGGTTTCAACAATCAAACCTCAGTCATGTTCCCAGGACACAGGTGTCCAGAATAAAACCTCAGTCATGTTCCCAATGAACAGGCTTCCAGAAACCAACCTCAGTTATGTTCCCAGGCAACAGGGTTCCAGAATCAAACCTCAGTCTTGTTCCCAGGACAAAGGATTTCAGAATCAACCCGATATCATGTTCATTGGCCACAGTCTTCCAGAATCAAACCTCAGTCATGTTGCCAGACCACAGGTTTCCACCATCAAACCTCAGATATGTTCGATGCCACAGGGTTCCAGAATCAAACTGTTCTCATGTTCCCAGGCCACAGGGTTTCAGAATCTACCGATGTCATGTTCCCAGGCCACAGGGTTCCAGAATCAATCCTCAGTTATGTTCCCAGGACACAGGGTTCCAGAATAAAACCTCAGTCATGTTCCCAGTCCACAGGGTTCCAGAACCGAGGCTCAGTCAGGTTCCCGGGGCACAGTATTCCACAATCTAAACAGATGTCATGTTCCCAGGCCTCAGGGTTCCAGAATCCACCGATGTCATGTTCCCAGGCCACAGGGTTCCAGAGTCAAACTTCAGTCATGTTGCCAGGCCATAGGGTACCACCATCAAACCTCAGTCATATTCCCAGGCCACAGGTTTCCAGAATCAAACCGATATCATGTTCCCAGGCCACAGGATTCAACACTCTAACATCAGTCTTGTTCCCAGGCCAATGGTTTCCAGAATCAAACCTCAGTCATATTCCCAGGCCACATGGTTCCAGAATCAAACCTCAGTCGTGTTCCCAGGACACAGGGTTCCAGAATAAAACCTCACTCATGTTCCCTGGACACAGGTTTCAGAAATAAAATCCCAGTCATGTTCCCAGGCCACAGGGTTCCACAATTAAACCTCAGTCATATTTCCAGGCCAGAGGGTTCCACCGTCAAACCTCAGTCCTGTTGCCAGACCACGGTTGCACCATCAAGCCTCAGTCATATTCCCAGGCCAGAGTGTTCCACAATCAAACCTAAGTCATCTTGCCAAGCCACAGGGTTCCACCATCAAACCTCAATCATGTTGCCAGGGCACAGGGTTCCACCATCAAGCCTCACTCATGTTCCCAACCTGAGGGTTCCACTCGGAAACCTCAATCAGGTTGCCAGGCCACAGGTTTCCACCATCAAACCTCAGGCATGTTCCCAGGCCACAGGGTTCCAGAATCAAACCGTTCCCATGTTCCCAGGCCACAGGGTTCCAGAATCCACCGTTGTCATTTTCCCAGGCCACAAGATTGCAGAATCAATCCTCAGTTATGTTCCCAGGCTACAGGGTTCCAGAATAAAACCTCAGTCATGTTCCCAGTCCACAGGGTTCCAGAACCGAGGCTCAGTCAGTTTCCCGGGGCACAGTATTCCACAATCTAAACAGATGTCATGTTCCCAGGCCTCAGGGTTCCAGAATCCACCGATGTCATGTTCCCAGGCCACAGGGTTCCAGAATCAATCCTCAGTTATGTTCCCAGACTACAGGGATCCAGAATAAAACCTCAGTCATGTTCCCAGCCCACAGGGTTCCAGAACCAAGGCTTAGTCAGGTTCTCGGGGCACAGTATTCCACAATCTAAATAGATGTCATGTTCCCAGGCCACAGTTTTCCAGAATCACGCCTCAGTCACGTTCCCAGGCCACAGGGATCCAGAATCAAACTTCAGTCATGTTGCCAGGCCATAGGGTACCACCATCAAACCTCAGTCATATTCCCAGGCCACAGGTTTACAGAATCAAACCGATTTCATGTTCCCAGGCAACAGGGTACCGGAATCCAAACCGATGTCATGTTCCCAGGCCACAGGATTCCACACTCTAACATCAGTCATCTTCCCAGGCCAATGGTTTCCAGAATCAAACCTCAGTCATATTCCCAGGCCACATGGTTCCAGAATAAAACCTCAGTCATGTTCCCTGGACACAGGTTTCAGAAATAAACTCCCAGTCATGTTCCCAGGCCACAGGGTTCCACAATGAAACCTCAGTCATATTCCCAGGCCAGAGGGTTCCACAATCAAACCTCTCTCCTGTTGCTAGGCCACGGTTCCACCATCAAGCCTCAGTCATGTTCCCAGGAAAGTCTGTTCCACAATCAAACCTAAGTCATCTTGCCAAGCCACAGGGTTCCACCATCAAACCTCACTCATGTTGCCAGGCCACAGGGTTCCACCATCAAGCCTCACTCATGTTCCCAATCCTGAGGGTTCCACTATCAAACCTCAATCATGTTGCCAGGCCACAGGTGTCAACCATCAAACCTCAGTCATGTTCCCAGTAAACAGGGCTCCAGAATCAAACCAATGTCAAGTTCCCACGCCACGGGGTTCCAGTATCAGGCCTCAGTCATGTTCCCCGTGCACAGGGTGCCACAATCAAACTCAGTCATGTTGCCAGGACACAGGTTTCTGCCATCACACCTCAGTCAAGTTGCCAGGCCACAGGGTTCCAGAATCAAGCCTCAGTCATTTTGCCAGGCCATAGTGTTCCACCATCAAACCTCAGTCATCATCCCAAGCCACATGTTTCCACAATGAAACCTCAGTCATTTTCCCAGGCCAAAGGTTTCCAGAATCAAACCTCAGTCATATTCCCAGGACACATGGTTCCAGAATCAAGCCTGAGTCATGTTCGCAGGCCACAGGTTTCAGCAATCAAACCTCAGTCATGTTCCCAGGACACAGGTGTCCAGAATCAAACTTCAGTCATGTTCCCAGGGAACAGGTTTCCAGAAACAAACCTCAGTCATGTTCCCAAGGCACAGGGTTCCAGAATCAAACCTCAGTCTTGTTCCCAGAACACAGGTTTCCAGAATCAACCCGATATCATGTTCCCTAGCCACAGTCTTCCAGAATCAAACCTCAGTCATGTTGCCAGGCCACAGGTTTCCACCATCAAACCTCAGGCATGTTCCCAGGCCACAGAGTTCCAGAATCAAACCGTTCTCATGTTCCCAGGCCACAGGGTTCCAGAATCCAACGTTGTCATTTTCCCAGGCCACAAGATTCCAGAATCAATCCTCAGTTATGTTCCCAGGCTACAGGGTTCCAGAATAAAACCTCAGTCATGTTCCCAGTCCACAGGGTTCCAGAACCGAGGCTCAGTCAGGTTCCCGGGGCACAGTATTCCACAATCTAAACAGACGTCATGTTCCCAGGCCTCAGGGTACCAGAATCCACCGATGTCATGTTCCCAGGCCACAGGGTTCCAGAATCAATCCTCAGTTATGTTCCCAGGCTACAGGGTTCCAGAATAAAACCTCAGTCATGTTCCCAGTCCACAGGGTTCCAGAACCAAGGCTCAGTCAGGTTCCCGGGGCACAGTATTCCACAATCTAAATAGATGTCCTGTTCCCAGGCCACAGTTTTCCAGAATCACGCCTCAGTCACGTTCCCAGGCCACAGGGATCCAGAATCAAACTTCAGTCATGTTGCCAGGCCATAGGGTACCACCATCAAACCTCAGTCATATTCCCAGGCCACAGGTTTCCAGAATCAAACCGATTTCATGTTCCCAGGCAACAGGGTACCGGAATCCAAACCGATGTCATGTTCCCAGGCCACAGGATTCCACACTCTAACATCAGTCATCTTCCCAGGCCAATGGTTTCCAGAATCAAACCTCAGTCATATTCCCAGGCCACATGGTTCCAGAATCAAACCTCAGTTGTGTTCCCAGGACACAGGGTTCCAGAATAAACCCTCAGTCATGTTCCCTTGACACAGGTTTCAGAAATAAACTCCCAGTCATGTTCCCAGGCCACAGGGTTCCACAATTAAACCTCAGTCATATTCCCAGGCCAGAGGGTTCCACAATCAAACCTCAGTTCTGTTGCCAGACCACGGTTCCACCATCAAGCCTCAGTCATGTTCCCAGGGAACAGGCTTCCAGAAACAAACCTCAGTCATGTTCCCAAGGCACAGGGTTACAGAATCAAACCTCAGTCTTGTTCCCAGGACACAGGTTGCCAGAATCAACCAGATATCATGTTCCCTAGCCACAGTCTTCCAGAATCATACCTCCGTCCTGTTGCCAGGCCACAGGTTTCCACCATCAAACCTCAGGCATGTTCCCAGGCCACAGGGTTCCAGAATCCACCGATGTCATGTTCCCAGGCCACAGGACTCCACACTCTAACATCAGTCATCTTCCCAGGCCAATGGTTTCCAGAATCAAACCTCAGTCATATTCCCAGGCCACCTGGTTCCAGAATAAAACCTCAGTCTTGTTCCCTGGACACAGGTTTCAGAAATAAACTCCCAGTCATGTTCCCAAGCCACAGGGTTCCACAATTAAACCTCAGTCATATTCCCAGGCCAGAGGGTTCCACAATCAAACCTCTGTCCTGTTGCTAGGCCACGTTTCCACCATCAAGCCTCAGTCATGTTCCCAGGAAAGACTGTTCCACAATCAAACCTAAGTCATCTTGCCAAGCCACAGGGTTCCACCATCAAGCCTCACTCATGTTGCCAGGCCACAGGGTTCCACCATCAAGCCTCACTCATGTTCCCAAGCCTGAGGGTTCCACTATCAAACCTCAATCATGTTGCCAGGCCACAGGTGTCAACCATCAAACCTCAGTCATGTTCCCAGTAAACAGGGTTCCAGAATCAAACCAATGTCAAGTTCCCACGCCACGGGGTTCCAGTATCAGGCCTCTGTCATGTTCCCCGTGCACAGGGTGCCACAATCAAACTCAGTCATGTTGCCAGGCCACAGGTTTCTGCCATCACACCTCAGTCAAGTTGCCAGGCCACAGGGTTCCAGAATCAAGCCTCAGTCATTTTGCCAGGCCATAGTGTTCCACCATCAAACCTCAGTCATCATCCCAAGCCACATGTTTCCACAATGAAACCTCAGTCATTTTCCCAGGCCAAAGGCTTCCAGAATCAAACCTCAGTCATATTTCCAGGACACATGGTTCCAGAATCAAACCTGAGTCATGTTCGCAGGCCACAGGTTTCAGCAATCAAACCTCAGTCATGTTCCCAGGACACAGGTGTCCAGAATCAAACCTCAGTCATGTTCCCAGGGAACAGGTTTCCAGAAACAAACCTCAGTCATGTTCCCAAGGCACAGGGTTTCAGAATCAAACCTCAGTCTTGTTCCCATGACACAGGTTTCCAGAATCAACCCGATATCATGTTCCCTAGCCACAGTCTTCCAGAATCAAACCTCAGTCATGTTGCCAGGCCACAGGTTTCCACCATCAAACCTCAGGCATGTTCCCAGGCCACAGGGTTCCAGAATCAAACCGTTCTCATGTTCCCAGGCCAAAGGGTTCCAGAATCCACCGATGTCATGTTCCCAGGCCACAGGGTTCAAGAATCAATCCTCAGTTATGTTCCCAGGCTACAGGGTTCCAGAATAAAACCTCAGTCATGTTCCCAGACCACAGGGTTCCAGAACCAAGGCTCAGTCAGGTTCCCGGGGCACAGTATTCCACAATCTAAATAGATGTCCTGTTCCCAGGCCACAGTTTTCCAGAATCACGCCTCAGTCATGTTCCCAGGACACAGGGATCCAGAATCAAACTTCAGTCATGTTGCCAGGCCATAGGGTACAACCATCAAACCTCAGTCATATTCCCAGGCCACAGGTTTCCAGAATCAAACCGATTTCATGTTCCCAGGCAACAGGGTACCGGAATCCAAACCGATGTCATGTTCCCAGGCCACAGGATTCCACACTCTAACATCAGTCATCTTCCCAGGCCAATGGTTTCCAGAATCAAACCTCAGTCATATTCCCAGGCCACATGGTTCCAGAATCAAACCTCAGTTGTGTTCCCAGGACACAGGGTTCCAGAATAAACCCTCAGTCATGTTCCCTTGACACAGGTTTCAGAAATAAACTCCCAGTCATGTTCCCAGGCCACAGGGTTCCACAATTAAACCTCAGTCATATTCCCAGGCCAGAGGGTTCCACAATCAAACCTCAGTTCTGTTGCCAGACCACGGTTCCACCATCAAGCCTCAGTCATGTTCCCAGGGAACAGGCTTCCAGAAACAAACCTCAGTCATGTTCCCAAGGCACAGGGTTCCAGAATCAAACCTCAGTCTTGTTCCCAGGACACAGGTTGCCAGAATCAACCCGATATCATGTTCCCTAGCCACAGTCTTCCAGAATCAAACCTCAGTCATGTTGCCAGGCCACAGGTTTCCACCATCAAACCTCAGGCATGTTCCCAGGCCACAGAGTTCCAGAATCAAACCGTTCTCATGTTCCCAGGCCACAGGGTTCCAGAATCCACCGTTGTCATTTTCCCAGGCCACAAGATTCCAGAATCAATCCTCAGTTATGTTCCCAGGCTACAGGGTTCCAGAATAAAACCTCAGTCATGTTCCCAGTCCACAGGGTTCCAGAACCGAGGCTCAGTCAGGTTCCCGGGGCACAGTATTCCACAATCTAAACAGACGTCATGTTCCCAGGCCTCAGGGTTCCAGAATCCACCGATGTCATGTTCCCAGGCCACAGGATTCCACACTCTAACATCAGTCATCTTCCCAGGCCAATGGTTTCCAGAATCAAACTTCAGTCATATTCCCAGGCCACATGGTTCCAGAATAAAACCTCAGTCATGTTCCCTGGACACAGGTTTCAGAAATAAACTCCCAGTCATGTTCCCAGGCCACAGGGTTCCACAATGAAACCTCAGTCATATTCCCAGGCCAGAGGGTTCCACAATCAAACCTCTGTCCTGTTGCTAGGCCACGGTTCCACCATCAAGCCTCAGTCATGTTCCCAGGAAAGACTGTTCCACAATCAAACCTAAGTCATCTTGCCAAGCCACAGGGTTCCACCATCGAGCCTCACTCCTGTTGCCAGGCCACAGGGTTCCACCATCAAGCCTCACTCATGTTCCCAAGCCTGAGGGTTCCACTATCAAACCTCAATCATGTTGCCAGGCCACAGGTGTCAACCATCAAACCTCAGTCATGTTCCCAGTAAACAGGGCTCCAGAATCAAACCAATGTCAAGTTCCCATGCCACGGGGTTCCAGTATCAGGCCTCAGTCATGTTCCCCGTGCACAGGGTGCCACAATCAAACTCAGTCATGTTGCCAGGCCACAGGTTTCTGCCATCACACCTCAGTCAAGTTGCCAGGCCACAGGGTTCCAGAATCAAGCCTCAGTCATTTTGCCAGGCCATAGTGTTCCACCATCAAACCTCAGTCATCATCCCAAGCCACATGTTTCCACAATGAAACCTCAGTCATTTTCCCAGGCCAAAGGCTTCCAGAATCAAACCTCAGTCATATTCCCAGGACACATGGTTCCAGAATCAAACCTGAGTCATATTCGCAGGCCACAGGTTTCAGCAATCAAACCTCAGTCATGTTCCCAGGACACAGGTGTCCAGAATCAAACCTCAGTCATGTTCCCAGGGAACAGGTTTCCAGAAACAAACCTCAGTCATGTTCCCAAGGCACAGGGTTCCAGAATCAAACCTCAGTCTTGTTCCCATGACACAGGTTTCCAGAATCAACCCGATATCATGTTCCCTAGCCACAGTCTTCCAGAATCAAACCTCAGTCATGTTGCCAGGCCACAGGTTTCCACCATCAAACCTCAGGCATGTTCCCAGGCCACAGGGTTCCAGAATCAAACCGTTCTCATGTTCCCAGGCCAAAGGGTTCCAGAATCCACCGTTGTCATTTTCCCAGGCCGCAATATTCCAGAATCAATCCTCAGTTATGTTCCCAGGCTACAGGGTTCCAGAATAAAACCTCAGTCATGTTCCCAGTCCACAGGGTTCCAGAACCGAGGCTCAGTCAGGTTCCCGGGGCACAGTATTCCACAATCTAAACAGATGTCATGTTCCCAGGCCTCAGGGTTCCAGAATCCACCGATGTCATGTTCCCAGGCCACAGGGTTCAAGAATCAATCCTCAGTTATGTTCCCAGGCTACAGGGTTCCAGAATAAAACCTCAGTCATGTTCCCAGCCCACAGGGTTCCAGAACCAAGGCTCAGTCAGGTTCCCGGGGCACAGTATTCCACAATCTAAATAGATGTCATGTTCCCAGGCCACAGTTTTCCAGAATCACGCCTCAGTCATGTTCCCAGGCCACAGGGATCCAGAATCAAACTTCAGTCATGTTGCCAGGCCATAGGGTACCACCATCAAATCTCAGTCATATTCCCAGGCCACAGGTTTCCAGAATCAAACCGATTTCATGTTCCCAGGCAACAGGGTACCGGAATCCAAACCGATGTCATGTTCCCAGGCCACAGGATTCCACACTCTAACATCAGTCATCTTCCCAGGCCAATGGTTTCCAGAATCAAACCTCAGTCATATTCCCAGGCCACATGGTTCCAGAATCAAACCTCAGTTGTCTCCCAGGACACAGGGTTCCAGAATAAAACCTCAGTCATGTTCCCTGGACACAGGTTTCAGAAATAAACTCCCAGTCATGTTCCCAGGCCACAGGGTTCCACAATGAAACCTCAGTCATATTCCCAGGCCAGAGGGTTCCACAATCAAACCTCTGTCCTGTTGCTAGGCCACGGTTCCACCATCAAGCCTCAGTCATGTTCCCAGGAAAGACTGTTCCACAATCAAACCTAAGTCATCTTGCCAAGCCACAGGGTTCCACCATCAAGCCTCACTCATGTTGCCAGGCCACAGGGTTCCACCATCAAGCCTCACTCATGTTCCCAAGCCTGAGGGTTCCACTATCAAACCTCAATCATGTTGCCAGGCCACAGGTGTCAACCATCAAACCTCAGTCATGTTCCCAGTAAACAGGGCTCCAGAATCAAACCAATGTCAAGTTCCCACGCCACGGGGTTCCAGTATCAGGCCTCAGTCATGTTCCCCGTGCACAGGTTTCCACAATCAAACCTCAGTCATGTTGCCAGTCCACAGGTTTCTGCCATCAAACCTCAGTCAATTTCCAAGGCCACAGTGTTCCAGAATCAAGCATCAGTCATATTCCCAGGACACATGGTTCCAGAATCAAACCTGAGTCATGTTCGCAGGCCACAGGTTTCAACAGTCAAACCTCAGTTATGTTCGCAGGGAACAGGCTTCCAGAAACAAACCTCAGTCATATTCCCAGGCCACAGGTGTCCAGAATTAAACCTATTTCATGTTCCCAGGCAACAGGGTACCAGAATCCAAACCGATGTCATGTACCCAGGCCACAGGATTCCACACTCTAACATCAGTCTTGTTCCCAGGCAAATGGTTTCCAGAATCAAACCTCAGTCATATTCCCAGGCCACATGGTTCCGGAAAGAAACCTCAGTCGTGTTCCAAGGACACAGGGTTCCAGAATAAAACCACAGTCATGTTCCCTGGACACAGGATTCAGAAATAAAATCCCAGTCATGTTCCGAGGCCACAGGGTTCCACAATTAAACCTCAGTCATATTCCCAGGCCAGAGGGTTCCACAGTCAAACCTCAGTCCTGTTGCCAGGCCACCGTTCCACCATCAAGGCTTAGTCATGTTCCCAGGCCAGTAGTGTTCCACAATCAAACCTAAGTCATCTTGCCAAGCCACAGGGTTCCACCATCAAACCTCAGTCATGTTGCCAGGCCACAGGGTTCAACCATCAAACCTCAGTCATGTTCCCAGTAAACAGGGCTCCAGAATCAAACCAATGTCATGTTCCCACGCCACGGGGTTCCAGTATCAGGCCTCAGTCATGTTCCCCGTGCACAGGGTGCCACAATCAAACCTCAGTCATGTTGCCAGTCCACAAGTTTCTGCCATCAAACCTCAGTCAAGTTGTCAGGCCACAGGGTTCCAGAATCAAGCCTCAGTCATTTTGCCAGGCCAGAGTGTTCCACCATTAAACCTCAGTCATGAACCCAGGCCACATGTTTCCACAATGAAACCTCAGTAATTTCCCAGGCCAAAGGTTTCCAGAATCAAACCTCAGTCATATTCATAGGACACATGGTTCGAGAATCAAACCTGAGTTATGTTCACAGGCCACAGGTTTCAACAATCAAACCTCAGTCATGTTCCCAGGACACAGGTGTCCAGAATAAAACCTCAGTCATGTTCCCAATGAACAGGCTTCCAGAAACCAACCTCAGTTATGTTCCCAGGCAACAGGGTTCCAGAATCAAACGTCAGTCTTGTTCCCAGGACACAGGTTTCCAGAATCAACCCGATATCATGTTCCCTAGCCACAGTCTTCCAGAATCAAACCTCAGTCATGTTGCCAGGCCACAGGTTTCCACCATCAAACCTCAGGCATGTTCCCAGGCCACAGGGTTCCAGAATCAAACCGTT
>NW_028124468.1:0-61949 GCF_965194825.1 Balaenoptera physalus
TTATTTGAGCTAATCAACTAAGTAATAAGCAAAGTTATAGAACAAAATATCAATTCATGAAAATCTATCTTATATGCATACGCTGGCAAAAAATAATCTGAAAAAGAATTTCTGAGAACAATTCCATTTGTAATAATGTCAACATCAATATTTAGGAGTATATTTAATCAAGGTACAAGACTTGTTTTTATGTATGTAAAGTTGTATGTTTGAAATTACTGGAAAGTCAATTACTTTTCAAAACATCATGTATGTCAACAGCATGCCAGAAAAGCAGAGAAAACATCAAACTTCCATATAGAAGCCAAGCCTTACCCAGATCCAGTTCACCCAAAGTCCACATGTCATTTAGAGGCACTGTGGGAAGGTTATATTAGGAGCCGCTGTCCTCCGTGTTGTGGACGACCTGGATATGGTAGAAACAGTGGGATTTTTGAATTCCAATTTTCCACTTCATTCCACAAAAAAACGATTAGAACTAATAAATAAATTCAGTAAAGTTGCAAAATCAATACACAGAAACCAGTTGCATTTCTAAACACTAATAATGAACCATCAGGAAGAGAAAGAAAGCAACCCTATTTACAACTGCATCAAAAAGAACAAAATACCTGGGAATAAAGTCAACCAAGGAGGTGAAAGACCTGCACACTGAAAACTTGAAGACATTGATGAAGACATTGCAAAACACACCAATAAATCTAAAGATATCCTGTTCTCATGCAATGGAACAATTAATATTGTTAAAACATCCATGCTACCCAAAGCAGTGGACACAGTGAATGCAATCCCTCCCAAACTTCCATGGTATTTTCCCGCCAAATAGAGCAAATCCTCCTAATATCTGTGGGGAACCACAAAGGACCCCAAATAGCCAAAGAAACCTGGAAAAAAGAGAACGGGCTGGAGGCATCTCCCTCCCTGACGTCACACTCTGCTGAGAAGCTACAGTCACCAAAACAGCGTGGAACTGGCTCAAAACGGGCACAGGGACCAGAGGAACAGGACAGAGAGACCAGAATTCAACCCACACGGACGGGGTCGGTGAATTTATGACACAGGGACCAAGGACACACCAAGGAGCACGACACTCCCCACGATAAATGGTGCTGGGAAAACTGGACGCCCCATAACTCACGCTGGCTACCCTGCACACAAACCTGACCAAAAACTCAGCTTTCCACGCCAAGCCCTCCCTCGCTCACACGAAGACGGACCCCCTCAACGGTCAGTCGCCCATAGGAAGCTTCTCCCCACTTTTCCTCACCGTCTCTTCACCTTTTCCTAAGGCATCACCTGGGTCCTCAGGAAACCTAGTTCCCTAGTCAGCGTGGACGCAGCCCCACTTTGTCCTGAAGCCGAAACCCCAGCGTGTCCTAAGGAGACGGAGACCGAGCTCCTCTCAGCAGAGACGCTGAGCCTGGCGTCCTACCCGAAGGCCCCCGCCCCCGCCCCCGCCCCCGCCCCCGCGCCTGAGGAGGCTCAACTCCTCTCAGCTGCCGTCACAATCGAGTTTGCAGAGAACGAGCATGCGCTGTGGGTCAGAGAGGCGAACTCGGCGCCACCCTGTGGTCAGTGCAGGAAGTGCAGGCCGCGCCTCCCTCACAGGTCACTGGAGGCAGCGTGCCCTACTGACAGGACTGCTGAATCCATTAAACTGGAAATTCAAACTAAAATGGAGTCTCTATCCCAAAACTTTTCTAAAAGTAGTTAAGGAACAATTAATTGGAAACCATTTGGAATGAAGTGAATGTAGATGCAAACTTTACAACTTATACCAAATTCACTCAAAGTTATTCAGAGGCAAATTTTATTTTAGTTTAAAATTTATGTTTGGCTGCGTTGGGTCTTCGTTGCTGCATGTGGGCTTTCTCTAGTTGCGTCGAGCGGGGCTACTCTTCGTTGCGGTGCACGGGCTTCTCATTGCGGTGGCTTCTCTTGTGGGCGAGCACGGGCTCTAGGCGCGCAGGCTTCAGTAGTTGTGCCGCGCAGGCTTGGTTGCTCTGCGGCATGTGGGAGCTTCCCGGACCAGGGCTCGAGCCCGTGTCCCCTGCATTGGCAGGCGGACTCTTAACCACTGCGTCACCAGGGAAGTCCCCACAGACAAACTTTAAATACAAAACTATTCAAGGGGCTTCCCTGGTGGCGCAGTGGTTGAGAATCTGCCTGCTAATGCAGGGGACACGGCTTCGAGCCCTGGTCTGGGAAGATCCCACATGCCGCGGAGCAACTAGGCCCGTGAGCCACAACTACTGAGCCTGCGCGTCTGGAGCCTGTGCTCCGCAACAAGAGAGGCCGCGATAGTGAGAGGCCCGAGCACTGCGATGAAGAGTGGCCCCCGCTTGCCACAACTAGAGAAAGCCTTCTCACAGAAACGAAGACCCAACGCAGCCAAAAATAAATTAATGAATTAGTTAATTTAAAAAAAAAGCTGTCTCTCAAATTTAACTTCCAGAATATATTCAGGAAAAACGCATACGCCCTTTTTGGCCAACCAAAGAAGCGGGCAATGCAAATCAACACTACAAAGAGGTATCACTTCGAATCAGAAAAAAGGACCATCCTCACAAAGGGTAAAAACCAGCTATGCAGGACAAGGAGAGGAGAAAAGGGAGCCTTGTTATGCTGAAGGGGGGAATGTAAATTGCCAACGGCCACTCTGGAGAAGTGTGCTGTGTTTCCTGAAACATCTAAAAAACAGAGCTACAAAGCATAGGGCGCTTCCACTCATGGGCCTATATGGTGGAAAAACCAAAAATCCACAGGACGCAGGCACCCCGTTTACTGCTGCTATGTTTACAACAGCCTCGACTTCGTTACAACTTAAGAGTCCTTGGAAGGAAAAAACGGTTAAAGAAAATTTGGCACTTAAGCACAACGGAATATTCCTCAGCCCTGAAATCAATGAAATGAGGCCAGTTGCAGCAACTCAGGGGGACTTATGTATGGTCATTGAGAGTGAAAGAAGTTAGACAGCAAGAGAAACTTATCATAAGATATCACTTATAAAGGGAATCTAAAAATCGCCAACCATGAACTGAATTACAAACAGAACACCATCACACATTTACAAAACACACTTATGGCTGCTTAAGGAGAAAAGTGTGGTGCGGTGATGCATAAACCAGGAGGTTGAAATTGGCACAGATACCGTTCCATACGCCAATAATGTAATCGCCAAGACATACTCATTGTTCAAGGAACTGGACT
The DNA here is from genome assembly GCF_965194825.1 of Balaenoptera physalus. NCBI lineage: Eukaryota > Metazoa > Chordata > Mammalia > Artiodactyla > Balaenopteridae > Balaenoptera > Balaenoptera physalus. Next base: position 3,211 of record NW_028124468.1, read on the forward strand.
CAGCACACTCTATTCACAGAAAAAACATACATCTGACTACTAGAAACTAGAAAAGAATTTATTGAGGTCTCTCTGTAAGTGACTCAGGTGGATGTACAGCACCAAGAAACACAACATTGCAAATCAGCTACACCCCATTATAAAAATTAATTATAAAAAAAAAGACAGTGAGAGAGAGAGGAATTCTTACAAAATTCAATCAGGGGCTGTGATGCAACTGGACTGACCACATCTACACCCACAGCTGAATGGGACGTAAGGCTGGACACCCTAACCCTAAACCCTAACCCTAACCCTAACCCTAACCCAACCCTAACCCTACCTTAACCCTAACCATAACCCAACACTAACCCTAACCCTAAACCTCAACCCTAACCCTAACCCGTAACCCTAACCCAACCATAAGCATAACCCTAACCCCTAGCCCTAGCCCTAACCCTTAACCCCTAACCCCTAACCCTAACGAAGTTCACAAGTAAACTTCTCGCCCACCTGGAGAGAGTGATTTAATTTCAAAGCGTAAAGACACAATCAGGTCAGTAATTGGCCACGGGGGCTGGAGGGGCCAAGGCTAACCTGAGCTGGAGGAACGTGGGTGCCTGCCTGGATGCTCAGAGGCCAAGGGCTGTTCTGAGAGCTGCTTGGACACTCGTGCAGATGGAACAAAGGATCCGTCCAGTCCCAAGAGGGCCCCACCAGCCCTCACGAACGCAACACCAGACTTCCCTGGTGGCGCAGTGGTTAAGAATCCACCTGCCAATGCAGGGGACACGGGTTTGAGCCCTGGTCCGGGAAGATCCCACATGCTGTGGAGCAACTAAGCCGGCGTACCACAACTACTGAGCCGGCGCTCTAGAACCCGCGAGCCCCAACTGCTGAAGCCCACGTGCTTAGAGCCTGTGCTCTGCATCAAGAGAAGCCACCGCAATGAGAAGCCCCCTCTTGCCGCAACTAGAGAAAGCCTCCGTGCAGCAATGCAGACCCAACGCAGCCCAAAATTAATTAATTAATTAATTAAGAGAAAAAAAAGTCTGCCCCTGGGGGCTGGCAGACTGATGCACCAAGTCTTACATCACGTCTACTTAGTATCCTGCATGTCAGGGCCATGCTGGACCTGGGGCTGCCCAGACAGAGTGGGGCCTGCATCACCCTTCCCAGGAGGGAGGGTGGAGGGAAACCCTGCATGACCTCTGAGGCCCTAAGAACCCTTGACTAAGGCTGAGCTCAATTTGAAACAGTGGGTGACCAGAGCAGACATTTCATTCATGTATCAATGAGAATCCAGCACTGGAGGAGCAGAAAACAACGGCCTCGCTCAACCTTGATGCTAATCCTGACATGGACCCTAACCCTAAACTCTGATCCTGACCCTAAGCCCTGACCTAACCTTAGCCTAACCCGTATCCTAAACCTGTACCTTACCCTAACCCATGCTCTACCCGCATCCTACCTGTACCCCAATTCTCACCCATACCCTAACACCCACTCTAACACAGAACCCTAACACCCTGAGACCAAAACCATAAGCCTTAACCAATAAGCAAAACCATAACCATAAGCAAACCATAAAATATATTCATTAACCATACCCATAAATAACTCATTAACCATAAAACTTAAACCATCACAGCAACCATAAACCATACACAGCCCCAACCCTCACACCAGCCCCAGCCCTAATGCTAACCCTCCAAACCACTTACACCAAGCCAAGTCTAATCAGATTATACAAATACATCTTGAAAAAGAAAACTGGGGAATTCCCTGGTGGCCCAGTGGTTAGGACTCTGTGCTTTCACTGCCAAGGGCTCGGGTTCGATCCCTGACTGGGGAACTAAGATCCCACAAGCCATGGGACGTGGCCAAAATAAATAAATAATTAAAATGAAATAAAACCACTATTTTAAAAACGATTTTAAAAATACAGGAAAAAAACAAGAAAACTACCCCAGTACAACTTATAAATATGAATGTAAAAATCTATCACACAATAATGGCAACATGAAACCAACAGAACCTTAAATGGATAATGCCATAAGCAAGTATCTCTACACCAGGAATTTCAGGTTGCTCAACATATTAAAAGTAAGGAATGTATTCAACCACAATAATGGTGTGAAGTAAAAACACATAACCATATCAATTAATGCAAAAAATCTACAATGAAAATCCAGTGTTATTTCATGAAAAACACTCAAGAAAGCAGGAATAAAAGGAAATTTGTTCAATAGGGAAAAGAGTAGTACAAAAGGCCACAGCAAACATCATGCTCAACGTTAAAGGCTGAAAGATTTACTCCTGAAATCAGGAACAGGGCCAGGAAGCTGGCCTTCATCACCGTTACTCAATAGTGTACTGGAAGTTCTACCCAGAATCTTGAGGAAAGAAATAAAAGGCATCCATGGGTGAATGGAAAAATTAAAACCGTGTCTCTTCACAGAACATAGGTCACATCATCTTGTATATGAAACTACCCATAATCAGCAAAGAAATTATTTGAGCTAATCAACTAAGTAATAAGCAAAGTTATAGAACAAAATATCAATTCATGAAAATCTATCTTATATGCATACGCTGGCAAAAAATAATCTGAAAAAGAATTTCTGAGAACAATTCCATTTGTAATAATGTCAACATCAATATTTAGGAGTATATTTAATCAAGGTACAAGACTTGTTTTTATGTATGTAAAGTTGTATGTTTGAAATTACTGGAAAGTCAATTACTTTTCAAAACATCATGTATGTCAACAGCATGCCAGAAAAGCAGAGAAAACATCAAACTTCCATATAGAAGCCAAGCCTTACCCAGATCCAGTTCACCCAAAGTCCACATGTCATTTAGAGGCACTGTGGGAAGGTTATATTAGGAGCCGCTGTCCTCCGTGTTGTGGACGACCTGGATATGGTAGAAACAGTGGGATTTTTGAATTCCAATTTTCCACTTCATTCCACAAAAAAACGATTAGAACTAATAAATAAATTCAGTAAAGTTGCAAAATCAATACACAGAAACCAGTTGCATTTCTAAACACTAATAATGAACCATCAGGAAGAGAAAGAAAGCAACCCTATTTACAACTGCATCAAAAAGAACAAAATACCTGGGAATAAAGTCAACCAAGGAGGTGAAAGACCTGCACACTGAAAACTTGAAGACATTGATGAAGACATTGCAAAACACACCAATAAATCTAAAGATATCCTGTTCTCATGCAATGGAACAATTAATATTGTTAAAACATCCATGCTACCCAAAGCAGTGGACACAGTGAATGCAATCCCTCCCAAACTTCCATGGTATTTTCCCGCCAAATAGAGCAAATCCTCCTAATATCTGTGGGGAACCACAAAGGACCCCAAATAGCCAAAGAAACCTGGAAAAAAGAGAACGGGCTGGAGGCATCTCCCTCCCTGACGTCACACTCTGCTGAGAAGCTACAGTCACCAAAACAGCGTGGAACTGGCTCAAAACGGGCACAGGGACCAGAGGAACAGGACAGAGAGACCAGAATTCAACCCACACGGACGGGGTCGGTGAATTTATGACACAGGGACCAAGGACACACCAAGGAGCACGACACTCCCCACGATAAATGGTGCTGGGAAAACTGGACGCCCCATAACTCACGCTGGCTACCCTGCACACAAACCTGACCAAAAACTCAGCTTTCCACGCCAAGCCCTCCCTCGCTCACACGAAGACGGACCCCCTCAACGGTCAGTCGCCCATAGGAAGCTTCTCCCCACTTTTCCTCACCGTCTCTTCACCTTTTCCTAAGGCATCACCTGGGTCCTCAGGAAACCTAGTTCCCTAGTCAGCGTGGACGCAGCCCCACTTTGTCCTGAAGCCGAAACCCCAGCGTGTCCTAAGGAGACGGAGACCGAGCTCCTCTCAGCAGAGACGCTGAGCCTGGCGTCCTACCCGAAGGCCCCCGCCCCCGCCCCCGCCCCCGCGCCTGAGGAGGCTCAACTCCTCTCAGCTGCCGTCACAATCGAGTTTGCAGAGAACGAGCATGCGCTGTGGGTCAGAGAGGCGAACTCGGCGCCACCCTGTGGTCAGTGCAGGAAGTGCAGGCCGCGCCTCCCTCACAGGTCACTGGAGGCAGCGTGCCCTACTGACAGGACTGCTGAATCCATTAAACTGGAAATTCAAACTAAAATGGAGTCTCTATCCCAAAACTTTTCTAAAAGTAGTTAAGGAACAATTAATTGGAAACCATTTGGAATGAAGTGAATGTAGATGCAAACTTTACAACTTATACCAAATTCACTCAAAGTTATTCAGAGGCAAATTTTATTTTAGTTTAAAATTTATGTTTGGCTGCGTTGGGTCTTCGTTGCTGCATGTGGGCTTTCTCTAGTTGCGTCGAGCGGGGCTACTCTTCGTTGCGGTGCACGGGCTTCTCATTGCGGTGGCTTCTCTTGTGGGCGAGCACGGGCTCTAGGCGCGCAGGCTTCAGTAGTTGTGCCGCGCAGGCTTGGTTGCTCTGCGGCATGTGGGAGCTTCCCGGACCAGGGCTCGAGCCCGTGTCCCCTGCATTGGCAGGCGGACTCTTAACCACTGCGTCACCAGGGAAGTCCCCACAGACAAACTTTAAATACAAAACTATTCAAGGGGCTTCCCTGGTGGCGCAGTGGTTGAGAATCTGCCTGCTAATGCAGGGGACACGGCTTCGAGCCCTGGTCTGGGAAGATCCCACATGCCGCGGAGCAACTAGGCCCGTGAGCCACAACTACTGAGCCTGCGCGTCTGGAGCCTGTGCTCCGCAACAAGAGAGGCCGCGATAGTGAGAGGCCCGAGCACTGCGATGAAGAGTGGCCCCCGCTTGCCACAACTAGAGAAAGCCTTCTCACAGAAACGAAGACCCAACGCAGCCAAAAATAAATTAATGAATTAGTTAATTTAAAAAAAAAGCTGTCTCTCAAATTTAACTTCCAGAATATATTCAGGAAAAACGCATACGCCCTTTTTGGCCAACCAAAGAAGCGGGCAATGCAAATCAACACTACAAAGAGGTATCACTTCGAATCAGAAAAAAGGACCATCCTCACAAAGGGTAAAAACCAGCTATGCAGGACAAGGAGAGGAGAAAAGGGAGCCTTGTTATGCTGAAGGGGGGAATGTAAATTGCCAACGGCCACTCTGGAGAAGTGTGCTGTGTTTCCTGAAACATCTAAAAAACAGAGCTACAAAGCATAGGGCGCTTCAACTCATGGGCCTATATGGTGGAAAAACCAAAAATCCACAGGACGCAGGCACCCCGTTTACTGCTGCTATGTTTACAACAGCCTCGACTTCGTTACAACTTAAGAGTCCTTGGAAGGAAAAAACGGTTAAAGAAAATTTGGCACTTAAGCACAACGGAATATTCCTCAGCCCTGAAATCAATGAAATGAGGCCAGTTGCAGCAACTCAGGGGGACTTATGTATGGTCATTGAGAGTGAAAGAAGTTAGACAGCAAGAGAAACTTATCATAAGATATCACTTATAAAGGGAATCTAAAAATCGCCAACCATGAACTGAATTACAAACAGAACACCATCACACATTTACAAAACACACTTATGGCTGCTTAAGGAGAAAAGTGTGGTGCGGTGATGCATAAACCAGGAGGTTGAAATTGGCACAGATACCGTTCCATACGCCAATAATGTAATCGCCAAGACATACTCATTGTTCAAGGAACTGGACTCAGCACACTCTATTCACAGAAAAAACATACATCTGACTACTAGAAACTAGAAAAGAATTTATTGAGGTCTCTCTGTAAGTGACTCAGGTGGATGTACAGCACCAAGAAACACAACATTGCAAATCAGCTACACCCCATTATAAAAATTAATTATAAAAAAAAAGACAGTGAGAGAGAGAGGAATTCTTACAAAATTCAATCAGGGGCTGTGATGCAACTGGACTGACCACATCTACACCCACAGCTGAATGGGACGTAAGGCTGGACACCCTAACCCTAAACCCTAACCCTAACCCTAACCCTAACCCAACCCTAACCCTACCTTAACCCTAACCATAACCCAACACTAACCCTAACCCTAAACCTCAACCCTAACCCTAACCCGTAACCCTAACCCAACCATAAGCATAACCCTAACCCCTAGCCCTAGCCCTAACCCTTAACCCCTAACCCCTAACCCTAACGAAGTTCACAAGTAAACTTCTCGCCCACCTGGAGAGAGTGATTTAATTTCAAAGCGTAAAGACACAATCAGGTCAGTAATTGGCCACGGGGGCTGGAGGGGCCAAGGCTAACCTGAGCTGGAGGAACGTGGGTGCCTGCCTGGATGCTCAGAGGCCAAGGGCTGTTCTGAGAGCTGCTTGGACACTCGTGCAGATGGAACAAAGGATCCGTCCAGTCCCAAGAGGGCCCCACCAGCCCTCACGAACGCAACACCAGACTTCCCTGGTGGCGCAGTGGTTAAGAATCCACCTGCCAATGCAGGGGACACGGGTTTGAGCCCTGGTCCGGGAAGATCCCACATGCTGTGGAGCAACTAAGCCGGTGTACCACAACTACTGAGCCGGCGCTCTAGAACCCGCGAGCCCCAACTGCTGAAGCCCACGTGCTTAGAGCCTGTGCTCTGCATCAAGAGAAGCCACCGCAATGAGAAGCCCCCTCTTGCCGCAACTAGAGAAAGCCTCCGTGCAGCAATGCAGACCCAACGCAGCCCAAAATTAATTAATTAATTAATTAAGAGAAAAAAAAGTCTGCCCCTGGGGGCTGGCAGACTGATGCACCAAGTCTTACATCACGTCTACTTAGTATCCTGCATGTCAGGGCCATGCTGGACCTGGGGCTGCCCAGACAGAGTGGGGCCTGCATCACCCTTCCCAGGAGGGAGGGTGGAGGGAAACCCTGCATGACCTCTGAGGCCCTAAGAACCCTTGACTAAGGCTGAGCTCAATTTGAAACAGTGGGTGACCAGAGCAGACATTTCATTCATGTATCAATGAGAATCCAGCACTGGAGGAGCAGAAAACAACGGCCTCGCTCAACCTTGATGCTAATCCTGACATGGACCCTAACCCTAAACTCTGATCCTGACCCTAAGCCCTGACCTAACCTTAGCCTAACCCGTATCCTAAACCTGTACCTTACCCTAACCCATGCTCTACCCTCATCCTACCTGTACCCCAATTCTCACCCATACCCTAACACCCACTCTAACACAGAACCCTAACACCCTGAGACCAAAACCATAAGCCTTAACCAATAAGCAAAACCATAACCATAAGCAAACCATAAAATATATTCATTAACCATACCCATAAATAACTCATTAACCATAAAACTTAAACCATCACAGCAACCATAAACCATACACAGCCCCAACCCTCACACCAGCCCCAGCCCTAATGCTAACCCTCCAAACCACTTACACCAAGCCAAGTCTAATCAGATTATACAAATACATCTTGAAAAAGAAAACTGGGGAATTCCCTGGTGGCCCAGTGGTTAGGACTCTGTGCTTTCACTGCCAAGGGCTCGGGTTCGATCCCTGACTGGGGAACTAAGATCCCACAAGCCATGGGACGTGGCCAAAATAAATAAATAATTAAAATGAAATAAAACCACTATTTTAAAAACGATTTTAAAAATACAGGAAAAAAACAAGAAAACTACCCCAGTACAACTTATAAATATGAATGTAAAAATCTATCACACAATAATGGCAACATGAAACCAACAGAACCTTAAATGGATAATGCCATAAGCAAGTATCTCTACACCAGGAATTTCAGGTTGCTCAACATATTAAAAGTAAGGAATGTATTCAACCACAATAATGGTGTGAAGTAAAAACACATAACCATATCAATTAATGCAAAAAATCTACAATGAAAATCCAGTGTTATTTCATGAAAAACACTCAAGAAAGCAGGAATAAAAGGAAATTTGTTCAATAGGGAAAAGAGTAGTACAAAAGGCCACAGCAAACATCATGCTCAACGTTAAAGGCTGAAAGATTTACTCCTGAAATCAGGAACAGGGCCAGGAAGCTGGCCTTCATCACCGTTACTCAATAGTGTACTGGAAGTTCTACCCAGAATCTTGAGGAAAGAAATAAAAGGCATCCATGGGTGAATGGAAAAATTAAAACCGTGTCTCTTCACAGAACATAGGTCACATCATCTTGTATATGAAACTACCCATAATCAGCAAAGAAATTATTTGAGCTAATCAACTAAGTAATAAGCAAAGTTATAGAACAAAATATCAATTCATGAAAATCTATCTTATATGCATACGCTGGCAAAAAATAATCTGAAAAAGAATTTCTGAGAACAATTCCATTTGTAATAATGTCAACATCAATATTTAGGAGTATATTTAATCAAGGTACAAGACTTGTTTTTATGTATGTAAAGTTGTATGTTTGAAATTACTGGAAAGTCAATTACTTTTCAAAACATCATGTATGTCAACAGCATGCCAGAAAAGCAGAGAAAACATCAAACTTCCATATAGAAGCCAAGCCTTACCCAGATCCAGTTCACCCAAAGTCCACATGTCATTTAGAGGCACTGTGGGAAGGTTATATTAGGAGCCGCTGTCCTCCGTGTTGTGGACGACCTGGATATGGTAGAAACAGTGGGATTTTTGAATTCCAATTTTCCACTTCATTCCACAAAAAAACGATTAGAACTAATAAATAAATTCAGTAAAGTTGCAAAATCAATACACAGAAACCAGTTGCATTTCTAAACACTAATAATGAACCATCAGGAAGAGAAAGAAAGCAACCCTATTTACAACTGCATCAAAAAGAACAAAATACCTGGGAATAAAGTCAACCAAGGAGGTGAAAGACCTGCACACTGAAAACTTGAAGACATTGATGAAGACATTGCAAAACACACCAATAAATCTAAAGATATCCTGTTCTCATGCAATGGAACAATTAATATTGTTAAAACATCCATGCTACCCAAAGCAGTGGACACAGTGAATGCAATCCCTCCCAAACTTCCATGGTATTTTCCCGCCAAATAGAGCAAATCCTCCTAATATCTGTGGGGAACCACAAAGGACCCCAAATAGCCAAAGAAACCTGGAAAAAAGAGAACGGGCTGGAGGCATCTCCCTCCCTGACGTCACACTCTGCTGAGAAGCTACAGTCACCAAAACAGCGTGGAACTGGCTCAAAACGGGCACAGGGACCAGAGGAACAGGACAGAGAGACCAGAATTCAACCCACACGGACGGGGTCGGTGAATTTATGACACAGGGACCAAGGACACACCAAGGAGCACGACACTCCCCACGATAAATGGTGCTGGGAAAACTGGACGCCCCATAACTCACGCTGGCTACCCTGCACACAAACCTGACCAAAAACTCAGCTTTCCACGCCAAGCCCTCCCTCGCTCACACGAAGACGGACCCCCTCAACGGTCAGTCGCCCATAGGAAGCTTCTCCCCACTTTTCCTCACCGTCTCTTCACCTTTTCCTAAGGCATCACCTGGGTCCTCAGGAAACCTAGTTCCCTAGTCAGCGTGGACGCAGCCCCACTTTGTCCTGAAGCCGAAACCCCAGCGTGTCCTAAGGAGACGGAGACCGAGCTCCTCTCAGCAGAGACGCTGAGCCTGGCGTCCTACCCGAAGGCCCCCGCCCCCGCCCCCGCCCCCGCGCCTGAGGAGGCTCAACTCCTCTCAGCTGCCGTCACAATCGAGTTTGCAGAGAACGAGCATGCGCTGTGGGTCAGAGAGGCGAACTCGGCGCCACCCTGTGGTCAGTGCAGGAAGTGCAGGCCGCGCCTCCCTCACAGGTCACTGGAGGCAGCGTGCCCTACTGACAGGACTGCTGAATCCATTAAACTGGAAATTCAAACTAAAATGGAGTCTCTATCCCAAAACTTTTCTAAAAGTAGTTAAGGAACAATTAATTGGAAACCATTTGGAATGAAGTGAATGTAGATGCAAACTTTACAACTTATACCAAATTCACTCAAAGTTATTCAGAGGCAAATTTTATTTTAGTTTAAAATTTATGTTTGGCTGCGTTGGGTCTTCGTTGCTGCATGTGGGCTTTCTCTAGTTGCGTCGAGCGGGGCTACTCTTCGTTGCGGTGCACGGGCTTCTCATTGCGGTGGCTTCTCTTGTGGGCGAGCACGGGCTCTAGGCGCGCAGGCTTCAGTAGTTGTGCCGCGCAGGCTTGGTTGCTCTGCGGCATGTGGGAGCTTCCCGGACCAGGGCTCGAGCCCGTGTCCCCTGCATTGGCAGGCGGACTCTTAACCACTGCGTCACCAGGGAAGTCCCCACAGACAAACTTTAAATACAAAACTATTCAAGGGGCTTCCCTGGTGGCGCAGTGGTTGAGAATCTGCCTGCTAATGCAGGGGACACGGCTTCGAGCCCTGGTCTGGGAAGATCCCACATGCCGCGGAGCAACTAGGCCCGTGAGCCACAACTACTGAGCCTGCGCGTCTGGAGCCTGTGCTCCGCAACAAGAGAGGCCGCGATAGTGAGAGGCCCGAGCACTGCGATGAAGAGTGGCCCCCGCTTGCCACAACTAGAGAAAGCCTTCTCACAGAAACGAAGACCCAACGCAGCCAAAAATAAATTAATGAATTAGTTAATTTAAAAAAAAAGCTGTCTCTCAAATTTAACTTCCAGAATATATTCAGGAAAAACGCATACGCCCTTTTTGGCCAACCAAAGAAGCGGGCAATGCAAATCAACACTACAAAGAGGTATCACTTCGAATCAGAAAAAAGGACCATCCTCACAAAGGGTAAAAACCAGCTATGCAGGACAAGGAGAGGAGAAAAGGGAGCCTTGTTATGCTGAAGGGGGGAATGTAAATTGCCAACGGCCACTCTGGAGAAGTGTGCTGTGTTTCCTGAAACATCTAAAAAACAGAGCTACAAAGCATAGGGCGCTTCCACTTATGGGCCTATATGTTGGAAAAACCAAAAATCCACAGGACGCAGGCACCCCGTTTACTGCTGCTATGTTTACAACAGCCTCGACTTCGTTACAACTTAAGAGTCCTTGGAAGGAAAAAACGGTTAAAGAAAATTTGGCACTTAAGCACAACGGAATATTCCTCAGCCCTGAAATCAATGAAATGAGGCCAGTTGCAGCAACTCAGGGGGACTTATGTATGGTCATTGAGAGTGAAAGAAGTTAGACAGCAAGAGAAACTTATCATAAGATATCACTTATAAAGGGAATCTAAAAATCGCCAACCATGAACTGAATTACAAACAGAACACCATCACACATTTACAAAACACACTTATGGCTGCTTAAGGAGAAAAGTGTGGTGCGGTGATGCATAAACCAGGAGGTTGAAATTGGCACAGATACCGTTCCATACGCCAATAATGTAATCGCCAAGACATACTCATTGTTCAAGGAACTGGACTCAGCACACTCTATTCACAGAAAAAACATACATCTGACTACTAGAAACTAGAAAAGAATTTATTGAGGTCTCTCTGTAAGTGACTCAGGTGGATGTACAGCACCAAGAAACACAACATTGCAAATCAGCTACACCCCATTATAAAAATTAATTATAAAAAAAAAGACAGTGAGAGAGAGAGGAATTCTTACAAAATTCAATCAGGGGCTGTGATGCAACTGGACTGACCACATCTACACCCACAGCTGAATGGGACGTAAGGCTGGACACCCTAACCCTAAACCCTAACCCTAACCCTAACCCTAACCCAACCCTAACCCTACCTTAACCCTAACCATAACCCAACACTAACCCTAACCCTAAACCTCAACCCTAACCCTAACCCGTAACCCTAACCCAACCATAAGCATAACCCTAACCCCTAGCCCTAGCCCTAACCCTTAACCCCTAACCCCTAACCCTAACGAAGTTCACAAGTAAACTTCTCGCCCACCTGGAGAGAGTGATTTAATTTCAAAGCGTAAAGACACAATCAGGTCAGTAATTGGCCACGGGGGCTGGAGGGGCCAAGGCTAACCTGAGCTGGAGGAACGTGGGTGCCTGCCTGGATGCTCAGAGGCCAAGGGCTGTTCTGAGAGCTGCTTGGACACTCGTGCAGATGGAACAAAGGATCCGTCCAGTCCCAAGAGGGCCCCACCAGCCCTCACGAACGCAACACCAGACTTCCCTGGTGGCGCAGTGGTTAAGAATCCACCTGCCAATGCAGGGGACACGGGTTTGAGCCCTGGTCCGGGAAGATCCCACATGCTGTGGAGCAACTAAGCCGGTGTACCACAACTACTGAGCCGGCGCTCTAGAACCCGCGAGCCCCAACTGCTGAAGCCCACGTGCTTAGAGCCTGTGCTCTGCATCAAGAGAAGCCACCGCAATGAGAAGCCCCCTCTTGCCGCAACTAGAGAAAGCCTCCGTGCAGCAATGCAGACCCAACGCAGCCCAAAATTAATTAATTAATTAATTAAGAGAAAAAAAAGTCTGCCCCTGGGGGCTGGCAGACTGATGCACCAAGTCTTACATCACGTCTACTTAGTATCCTGCATGTCAGGGCCATGCTGGACCTGGGGCTGCCCAGACAGAGTGGGGCCTGCATCACCCTTCCCAGGAGGGAGGGTGGAGGGAAACCCTGCATGACCTCTGAGGCCCTAAGAACCCTTGACTAAGGCTGAGCTCAATTTGAAACAGTGGGTGACCAGAGCAGACATTTCATTCATGTATCAATGAGAATCCAGCACTGGAGGAGCAGAAAACAACGGCCTCGCTCAACCTTGACGCTAATCCTGACATGGACCCTAACCCTAAACTCTGATCCTGACCCTAAGCCCTGACCTAACCTTAGCCTAACCCGTATCCTAAACCTGTACCTTACCCTAACCCATGCTCTACCCGCATCCTACCTGTACCCCAATTCTCACCCATACCCTAACACCCACTCTAACACAGAACCCTAACACCCTGAGACCAAAACCATAAGCCTTAACCAATAAGCAAAACCATAACCATAAGCAAACCATAAAATATATTCATTAACCATACCCATAAATAACTCATTAACCATAAAACTTAAACCATCACAGCAACCATAAACCATACACAGCCCCAACCCTCACACCAGCCCCAGCCCTAATGCTAACCCTCCAAACCACTTACACCAAGCCAAGTCTAATCAGATTATACAAATACATCTTGAAAAAGAAAACTGGGGAATTCCCTGGTGGCCCAGTGGTTAGGACTCTGTGCTTTCACTGCCAAGGGCTCGGGTTCGATCCCTGACTGGGGAACTAAGATCCCACAAGCCATGGGACGTGGCCAAAATAAATAAATAATTAAAATGAAATAAAACCACTATTTTAAAAACGATTTTAAAAATACAGGAAAAAAACAAGAAAACTACCCCAGTACAACTTATAAATATGAATGTAAAAATCTATCACACAATAATGGCAACATGAAACCAACAGAACCTTAAATGGATAATGCCATAAGCAAGTATCTCTACACCAGGAATTTCAGGTTGCTCAACATATTAAAAGTAAGGAATGTATTCAACCACAATAATGGTGTGAAGTAAAAACACATAACCATATCAATTAATGCAAAAAATCTACAATGAAAATCCAGTGTTATTTCATGAAAAACACTCAAGAAAGCAGGAATAAAAGGAAATTTGTTCAATAGGGAAAAGAGTAGTACAAAAGGCCACAGCAAACATCATGCTCAACGTTAAAGGCTGAAAGATTTACTCCTGAAATCAGGAACAGGGCCAGGAAGCTGGCCTTCATCACCGTTACTCAATAGTGTACTGGAAGTTCTACCCAGAATCTTGAGGAAAGAAATAAAAGGCATCCATGGGTGAATGGAAAAATTAAAACCGTGTCTCTTCACAGAACATAGGTCACATCATCTTGTATATGAAACTACCCATAATCAGCAAAGAAATTATTTGAGCTAATCAACTAAGTAATAAGCAAAGTTATAGAACAAAATATCAATTCATGAAAATCTATCTTATATGCATACGCTGGCAAAAAATAATCTGAAAAAGAATTTCTGAGAACAATTCCATTTGTAATAATGTCAACATCAATATTTAGGAGTATATTTAATCAAGGTACAAGACTTGTTTTTATGTATGTAAAGTTGTATGTTTGAAATTACTGGAAAGTCAATTACTTTTCAAAACATCATGTATGTCAACAGCATGCCAGAAAAGCAGAGAAAACATCAAACTTCCATATAGAAGCCAAGCCTTACCCAGATCCAGTTCACCCAAAGTCCACATGTCATTTAGAGGCACTGTGGGAAGGTTATATTAGGAGCCGCTGTCCTCCGTGTTGTGGACGACCTGGATATGGTAGAAACAGTGGGATTTTTGAATTCCAATTTTCCACTTCATTCCACAAAAAAACGATTAGAACTAATAAATAAATTCAGTAAAGTTGCAAAATCAATACACAGAAACCAGTTGCATTTCTAAACACTAATAATGAACCATCAGGAAGAGAAAGAAAGCAACCCTATTTACAACTGCATCAAAAAGAACAAAATACCTGGGAATAAAGTCAACCAAGGAGGTGAAAGACCTGCACACTGAAAACTTGAAGACATTGATGAAGACATTGCAAAACACACCAATAAATCTAAAGATATCCTGTTCTCATGCAATGGAACAATTAATATTGTTAAAACATCCATGCTACCCAAAGCAGTGGACACAGTGAATGCAATCCCTCCCAAACTTCCATGGTATTTTCCCGCCAAATAGAGCAAATCCTCCTAATATCTGTGGGGAACCACAAAGGACCCCAAATAGCCAAAGAAACCTGGAAAAAAGAGAACGGGCTGGAGGCATCTCCCTCCCTGACGTCACACTCTGCTGAGAAGCTACAGTCACCAAAACAGCGTGGAACTGGCTCAAAACGGGCACAGGGACCAGAGGAACAGGACAGAGAGACCAGAATTCAACCCACACGGACGGGGTCGGTGAATTTATGACACAGGGACCAAGGACACACCAAGGAGCACGACACTCCCCACGATAAATGGTGCTGGGAAAACTGGACGCCCCATAACTCACGCTGGCTACCCTGCACACAAACCTGACCAAAAACTCAGCTTTCCACGCCAAGCCCTCCCTCGCTCACACGAAGACGGACCCCCTCAACGGTCAGTCGCCCATAGGAAGCTTCTCCCCACTTTTCCTCACCGTCTCTTCACCTTTTCCTAAGGCATCACCTGGGTCCTCAGGAAACCTAGTTCCCTAGTCAGCGTGGACGCAGCCCCACTTTGTCCTGAAGCCGAAACCCCAGCGTGTCCTAAGGAGACGGAGACCGAGCTCCTCTCAGCAGAGACGCTGAGCCTGGCGTCCTACCCGAAGGCCCCCGCCCCCGCCCCCGCCCCCGCGCCTGAGGAGGCTCAACTCCTCTCAGCTGCCGTCACAATCGAGTTTGCAGAGAACGAGCATGCGCTGTGGGTCAGAGAGGCGAACTCGGCGCCACCCTGTGGTCAGTGCAGGAAGTGCAGGCCGCGCCTCCCTCACAGGTCACTGGAGGCAGCGTGCCCTACTGACAGGACTGCTGAATCCATTAAACTGGAAATTCAAACTAAAATGGAGTCTCTATCCCAAAACTTTTCTAAAAGTAGTTAAGGAACAATTAATTGGAAACCATTTGGAATGAAGTGAATGTAGATGCAAACTTTACAACTTATACCAAATTCACTCAAAGTTATTCAGAGGCAAATTTTATTTTAGTTTAAAATTTATGTTTGGCTGCGTTGGGTCTTCGTTGCTGCATGTGGGCTTTCTCTAGTTGCGTCGAGCGGGGCTACTCTTCGTTGCGGTGCACGGGCTTCTCATTGCGGTGGCTTCTCTTGTGGGCGAGCACGGGCTCTAGGCGCGCAGGCTTCAGTAGTTGTGCCGCGCAGGCTTGGTTGCTCTGCGGCATGTGGGAGCTTCCCGGACCAGGGCTCGAGCCCGTGTCCCCTGCATTGGCAGGCGGACTCTTAACCACTGCGTCACCAGGGAAGTCCCCACAGACAAACTTTAAATACAAAACTATTCAAGGGGCTTCCCTGGTGGCGCAGTGGTTGAGAATCTGCCTGCTAATGCAGGGGACACGGCTTCGAGCCCTGGTCTGGGAAGATCCCACATGCCGCGGAGCAACTAGGCCCGTGAGCCACAACTACTGAGCCTGCGCGTCTGGAGCCTGTGCTCCGCAACAAGAGAGGCCGCGATAGTGAGAGGCCCGAGCACTGCGATGAAGAGTGGCCCCCGCTTGCCACAACTAGAGAAAGCCTTCTCACAGAAACGAAGACCCAACGCAGCCAAAAATAAATTAATGAATTAGTTAATTTAAAAAAAAAGCTGTCTCTCAAATTTAACTTCCAGAATATATTCAGGAAAAACGCATACGCCCTTTTTGGCCAACCAAAGAAGCGGGCAATGCAAATCAACACTACAAAGAGGTATCACTTCGAATCAGAAAAAAGGACCATCCTCACAAAGGGTAAAAACCAGCTATGCAGGACAAGGAGAGGAGAAAAGGGAGCCTTGTTATGCTGAAGGGGGGAATGTAAATTGCCAACGGCCACTCTGGAGAAGTGTGCTGTGTTTCCTGAAACATCTAAAAAACAGAGCTACAAAGCATAGGGCGCTTCAACTCATGGGCCTATATGGTGGAAAAACCAAAAATCCACAGGACGCAGGCACCCCGTTTACTGCTGCTATGTTTACAACAGCCTCGACTTCGTTACAACTTAAGAGTCCTTGGAAGGAAAAAACGGTTAAAGAAAATTTGGCACTTAAGCACAACGGAATATTCCTCAGCCCTGAAATCAATGAAATGAGGCCAGTTGCAGCAACTCAGGGGGACTTATGTATGGTCATTGAGAGTGAAAGAAGTTAGACAGCAAGAGAAACTTATCATAAGATATCACTTATAAAGGGAATCTAAAAATCGCCAACCATGAACTGAATTACAAACAGAACACCATCACACATTTACAAAACACACTTATGGCTGCTTAAGGAGAAAAGTGTGGTGCGGTGATGCATAAACCAGGAGGTTGAAATTGGCACAGATACCGTTCCATACGCCAATAATGTAATCGCCAAGACATACTCATTGTTCAAGGAACTGGACTCAGCACACTCTATTCACAGAAAAAACATACATCTGACTACTAGAAACTAGAAAAGAATTTATTGAGGTCTCTCTGTAAGTGACTCAGGTGGATGTACAGCACCAAGAAACACAACATTGCAAATCAGCTACACCCCATTATAAAAATTAATTATAAAAAAAAAGACAGTGAGAGAGAGAGGAATTCTTACAAAATTCAATCAGGGGCTGTGATGCAACTGGACTGACCACATCTACACCCACAGCTGAATGGGACGTAAGGCTGGACACCCTAACCCTAAACCCTAACCCTAACCCTAACCCTAACCCAACCCTAACCCTACCTTAACCCTAACCATAACCCAACACTAACCCTAACCCTAAACCTCAACCCTAACCCTAACCCGTAACCCTAACCCAACCATAAGCATAACCCTAACCCCTAGCCCTAGCCCTAACCCTTAACCCCTAACCCCTAACCCTAACGAAGTTCACAAGTAAACTTCTCGCCCACCTGGAGAGAGTGATTTAATTTCAAAGCGTAAAGACACAATCAGGTCAGTAATTGGCCACGGGGGCTGGAGGGGCCAAGGCTAACCTGAGCTGGAGGAACGTGGGTGCCTGCCTGGATGCTCAGAGGCCAAGGGCTGTTCTGAGAGCTGCTTGGACACTCGTGCAGATGGAACAAAGGATCCGTCCAGTCCCAAGAGGGCCCCACCAGCCCTCACGAACGCAACACCAGACTTCCCTGGTGGCGCAGTGGTTAAGAATCCACCTGCCAATGCAGGGGACACGGGTTTGAGCCCTGGTCCGGGAAGATCCCACATGCTGTGGAGCAACTAAGCCGGTGTACCACAACTACTGAGCCGGCGCTCTAGAACCCGCGAGCCCCAACTGCTGAAGCCCACGTGCTTAGAGCCTGTGCTCTGCATCAAGAGAAGCCACCGCAATGAGAAGCCCCCTCTTGCCGCAACTAGAGAAAGCCTCCGTGCAGCAATGCAGACCCAACGCAGCCCAAAATTAATTAATTAATTAATTAAGAGAAAAAAAAGTCTGCCCCTGGGGGCTGGCAGACTGATGCACCAAGTCTTACATCACGTCTACTTAGTATCCTGCATGTCAGGGCCATGCTGGACCTGGGGCTGCCCAGACAGAGTGGGGCCTGCATCACCCTTCCCAGGAGGGAGGGTGGAGGGAAACCCTGCATGACCTCTGAGGCCCTAAGAACCCTTGACTAAGGCTGAGCTCAATTTGAAACAGTGGGTGACCAGAGCAGACATTTCATTCATGTATCAATGAGAATCCAGCACTGGAGGAGCAGAAAACAACGGCCTCGCTCAACCTTGACGCTAATCCTGACATGGACCCTAACCCTAAACTCTGATCCTGACCCTAAGCCCTGACCTAACCTTAGCCTAACCCGTATCCTAAACCTGTACCTTACCCTAACCCATGCTCTACCCGCATCCTACCTGTACCCCAATTCTCACCCATACCCTAACACCCACTCTAACACAGAACCCTAACACCCTGAGACCAAAACCATAAGCCTTAACCAATAAGCAAAACCATAACCATAAGCAAACCATAAAATATATTCATTAACCATACCCATAAATAACTCATTAACCATAAAACTTAAACCATCACAGCAACCATAAACCATACACAGCCCCAACCCTCACACCAGCCCCAGCCCTAATGCTAACCCTCCAAACCACTTACACCAAGCCAAGTCTAATCAGATTATACAAATACATCTTGAAAAAGAAAACTGGGGAATTCCCTGGTGGCCCAGTGGTTAGGACTCTGTGCTTTCACTGCCAAGGGCTCGGGTTCGATCCCTGACTGGGGAACTAAGATCCCACAAGCCATGGGACGTGGCCAAAATAAATAAATAATTAAAATGAAATAAAACCACTATTTTAAAAACGATTTTAAAAATACAGGAAAAAAACAAGAAAACTACCCCAGTACAACTTATAAATATGAATGTAAAAATCTATCACACAATAATGGCAACATGAAACCAACAGAACCTTAAATGGATAATGCCATAAGCAAGTATCTCTACACCAGGAATTTCAGGTTGCTCAACATATTAAAAGTAAGGAATGTATTCAACCACAATAATGGTGTGAAGTAAAAACACATAACCATATCAATTAATGCAAAAAATCTACAATGAAAATCCAGTGTTATTTCATGAAAAACACTCAAGAAAGCAGGAATAAAAGGAAATTTGTTCAATAGGGAAAAGAGTAGTACAAAAGGCCACAGCAAACATCATGCTCAACGTTAAAGGCTGAAAGATTTACTCCTGAAATCAGGAACAGGGCCAGGAAGCTGGCCTTCATCACCGTTACTCAATAGTGTACTGGAAGTTCTACCCAGAATCTTGAGGAAAGAAATAAAAGGCATCCATGGGTGAATGGAAAAATTAAAACCGTGTCTCTTCACAGAACATAGGTCACATCATCTTGTATATGAAACTACCCATAATCAGCAAAGAAATTATTTGAGCTAATCAACTAAGTAATAAGCAAAGTTATAGAACAAAATATCAATTCATGAAAATCTATCTTATATGCATACGCTGGCAAAAAATAATCTGAAAAAGAATTTCTGAGAACAATTCCATTTGTAATAATGTCAACATCAATATTTAGGAGTATATTTAATCAAGGTACAAGACTTGTTTTTATGTATGTAAAGTTGTATGTTTGAAATTACTGGAAAGTCAATTACTTTTCAAAACATCATGTATGTCAACAGCATGCCAGAAAAGCAGAGAAAACATCAAACTTCCATATAGAAGCCAAGCCTTACCCAGATCCAGTTCACCCAAAGTCCACATGTCATTTAGAGGCACTGTGGGAAGGTTATATTAGGAGCCGCTGTCCTCCGTGTTGTGGACGACCTGGATATGGTAGAAACAGTGGGATTTTTGAATTCCAATTTTCCACTTCATTCCACAAAAAAACGATTAGAACTAATAAATAAATTCAGTAAAGTTGCAAAATCAATACACAGAAACCAGTTGCATTTCTAAACACTAATAATGAACCATCAGGAAGAGAAAGAAAGCAACCCTATTTACAACTGCATCAAAAAGAACAAAATACCTGGGAATAAAGTCAACCAAGGAGGTGAAAGACCTGCACACTGAAAACTTGAAGACATTGATGAAGACATTGCAAAACACACCAATAAATCTAAAGATATCCTGTTCTCATGCAATGGAACAATTAATATTGTTAAAACATCCATGCTACCCAAAGCAGTGGACACAGTGAATGCAATCCCTCCCAAACTTCCATGGTATTTTCCCGCCAAATAGAGCAAATCCTCCTAATATCTGTGGGGAACCACAAAGGACCCCAAATAGCCAAAGAAACCTGGAAAAAAGAGAACGGGCTGGAGGCATCTCCCTCCCTGACGTCACACTCTGCTGAGAAGCTACAGTCACCAAAACAGCGTGGAACTGGCTCAAAACGGGCACAGGGACCAGAGGAACAGGACAGAGAGACCAGAATTCAACCCACACGGACGGGGTCGGTGAATTTATGACACAGGGACCAAGGACACACCAAGGAGCACGACACTCCCCACGATAAATGGTGCTGGGAAAACTGGACGCCCCATAACTCACGCTGGCTACCCTGCACACAAACCTGACCAAAAACTCAGCTTTCCACGCCAAGCCCTCCCTCGCTCACACGAAGACGGACCCCCTCAACGGTCAGTCGCCCATAGGAAGCTTCTCCCCACTTTTCCTCACCGTCTCTTCACCTTTTCCTAAGGCATCACCTGGGTCCTCAGGAAACCTAGTTCCCTAGTCAGCGTGGACGCAGCCCCACTTTGTCCTGAAGCCGAAACCCCAGCGTGTCCTAAGGAGACGGAGACCGAGCTCCTCTCAGCAGAGACGCTGAGCCTGGCGTCCTACCCGAAGGCCCCCGCCCCCGCCCCCGCCCCCGCGCCTGAGGAGGCTCAACTCCTCTCAGCTGCCGTCACAATCGAGTTTGCAGAGAACGAGCATGCGCTGTGGGTCAGAGAGGCGAACTCGGCGCCACCCTGTGGTCAGTGCAGGAAGTGCAGGCCGCGCCTCCCTCACAGGTCACTGGAGGCAGCGTGCCCTACTGACAGGACTGCTGAATCCATTAAACTGGAAATTCAAACTAAAATGGAGTCTCTATCCCAAAACTTTTCTAAAAGTAGTTAAGGAACAATTAATTGGAAACCATTTGGAATGAAGTGAATGTAGATGCAAACTTTACAACTTATACCAAATTCACTCAAAGTTATTCAGAGGCAAATTTTATTTTAGTTTAAAATTTATGTTTGGCTGCGTTGGGTCTTCGTTGCTGCATGTGGGCTTTCTCTAGTTGCGTCGAGCGGGGCTACTCTTCGTTGCGGTGCACGGGCTTCTCATTGCGGTGGCTTCTCTTGTGGGCGAGCACGGGCTCTAGGCGCGCAGGCTTCAGTAGTTGTGCCGCGCAGGCTTGGTTGCTCTGCGGCATGTGGGAGCTTCCCGGACCAGGGCTCGAGCCCGTGTCCCCTGCATTGGCAGGCGGACTCTTAACCACTGCGTCACCAGGGAAGTCCCCACAGACAAACTTTAAATACAAAACTATTCAAGGGGCTTCCCTGGTGGCGCAGTGGTTGAGAATCTGCCTGCTAATGCAGGGGACACGGCTTCGAGCCCTGGTCTGGGAAGATCCCACATGCCGCGGAGCAACTAGGCCCGTGAGCCACAACTACTGAGCCTGCGCGTCTGGAGCCTGTGCTCCGCAACAAGAGAGGCCGCGATAGTGAGAGGCCCGAGCACTGCGATGAAGAGTGGCCCCCGCTTGCCACAACTAGAGAAAGCCTTCTCACAGAAACGAAGACCCAACGCAGCCAAAAATAAATTAATGAATTAGTTAATTTAAAAAAAAAGCTGTCTCTCAAATTTAACTTCCAGAATATATTCAGGAAAAACGCATACGCCCTTTTTGGCCAACCAAAGAAGCGGGCAATGCAAATCAACACTACAAAGAGGTATCACTTCGAATCAGAAAAAAGGACCATCCTCACAAAGGGTAAAAACCAGCTATGCAGGACAAGGAGAGGAGAAAAGGGAGCCTTGTTATGCTGAAGGGGGGAATGTAAATTGCCAACGGCCACTCTGGAGAAGTGTGCTGTGTTTCCTGAAACATCTAAAAAACAGAGCTACAAAGCATAGGGCGCTTCCACTTATGGGCCTATATGTTGGAAAAACCAAAAATCCACAGGACGCAGGCACCCCGTTTACTGCTGCTATGTTTACAACAGCCTCGACTTCGTTACAACTTAAGAGTCCTTGGAAGGAAAAAACGGTTAAAGAAAATTTGGCACTTAAGCACAACGGAATATTCCTCAGCCCTGAAATCAATGAAATGAGGCCAGTTGCAGCAACTCAGGGGGACTTATGTATGGTCATTGAGAGTGAAAGAAGTTAGACAGCAAGAGAAACTTATCATAAGATATCACTTATAAAGGGAATCTAAAAATCGCCAACCATGAACTGAATTACAAACAGAACACCATCACACATTTACAAAACACACTTATGGCTGCTTAAGGAGAAAAGTGTGGTGCGGTGATGCATAAACCAGGAGGTTGAAATTGGCACAGATACCGTTCCATACGCCAATAATGTAATCGCCAAGACATACTCATTGTTCAAGGAACTGGACTCAGCACACTCTATTCACAGAAAAAACATACATCTGACTACTAGAAACTAGAAAAGAATTTATTGAGGTCTCTCTGTAAGTGACTCAGGTGGATGTACAGCACCAAGAAACACAACATTGCAAATCAGCTACACCCCATTATAAAAATTAATTATAAAAAAAAAGACAGTGAGAGAGAGAGGAATTCTTACAAAATTCAATCAGGGGCTGTGATGCAACTGGACTGACCACATCTACACCCACAGCTGAATGGGACGTAAGGCTGGACACCCTAACCCTAAACCCTAACCCTAACCCTAACCCTAACCCAACCCTAACCCTACCTTAACCCTAACCATAACCCAACACTAACCCTAACCCTAAACCTCAACCCTAACCCTAACCCGTAACCCTAACCCAACCATAAGCATAACCCTAACCCCTAGCCCTAGCCCTAACCCTTAACCCCTAACCCCTAACCCTAACGAAGTTCACAAGTAAACTTCTCGCCCACCTGGAGAGAGTGATTTAATTTCAAAGCGTAAAGACACAATCAGGTCAGTAATTGGCCACGGGGGCTGGAGGGGCCAAGGCTAACCTGAGCTGGAGGAACGTGGGTGCCTGCCTGGATGCTCAGAGGCCAAGGGCTGTTCTGAGAGCTGCTTGGACACTCGTGCAGATGGAACAAAGGATCCGTCCAGTCCCAAGAGGGCCCCACCAGCCCTCACGAACGCAACACCAGACTTCCCTGGTGGCGCAGTGGTTAAGAATCCACCTGCCAATGCAGGGGACACGGGTTTGAGCCCTGGTCCGGGAAGATCCCACATGCTGTGGAGCAACTAAGCCGGCGTACCACAACTACTGAGCCGGCGCTCTAGAACCCGCGAGCCCCAACTGCTGAAGCCCACGTGCTTAGAGCCTGTGCTCTGCATCAAGAGAAGCCACCGCAATGAGAAGCCCCCTCTTGCCGCAACTAGAGAAAGCCTCCGTGCAGCAATGCAGACCCAACGCAGCCCAAAATTAATTAATTAATTAATTAAGAGAAAAAAAAGTCTGCCCCTGGGGGCTGGCAGACTGATGCACCAAGTCTTACATCACGTCTACTTAGTATCCTGCATGTCAGGGCCATGCTGGACCTGGGGCTGCCCAGACAGAGTGGGGCCTGCATCACCCTTCCCAGGAGGGAGGGTGGAGGGAAACCCTGCATGACCTCTGAGGCCCTAAGAACCCTTGACTAAGGCTGAGCTCAATTTGAAACAGTGGGTGACCAGAGCAGACATTTCATTCATGTATCAATGAGAATCCAGCACTGGAGGAGCAGAAAACAACGGCCTCGCTCAACCTTGACGCTAATCCTGACATGGACCCTAACCCTAAACTCTGATCCTGACCCTAAGCCCTGACCTAACCTTAGCCTAACCCGTATCCTAAACCTGTACCTTACCCTAACCCATGCTCTACCCGCATCCTACCTGTACCCCAATTCTCACCCATACCCTAACACCCACTCTAACACAGAACCCTAACACCCTGAGACCAAAACCATAAGCCTTAACCAATAAGCAAAACCATAACCATAAGCAAACCATAAAATATATTCATTAACCATACCCATAAATAACTCATTAACCATAAAACTTAAACCATCACAGCAACCATAAACCATACACAGCCCCAACCCTCACACCAGCCCCAGCCCTAATGCTAACCCTCCAAACCACTTACACCAAGCCAAGTCTAATCAGATTATACAAATACATCTTGAAAAAGAAAACTGGGGAATTCCCTGGTGGCCCAGTGGTTAGGACTCTGTGCTTTCACTGCCAAGGGCTCGGGTTCGATCCCTGACTGGGGAACTAAGATCCCACAAGCCATGGGACGTGGCCAAAATAAATAAATAATTAAAATGAAATAAAACCACTATTTTAAAAACGATTTTAAAAATACAGGAAAAAAACAAGAAAACTACCCCAGTACAACTTATAAATATGAATGTAAAAATCTATCACACAATAATGGCAACATGAAACCAACAGAACCTTAAATGGATAATGCCATAAGCAAGTATCTCTACACCAGGAATTTCAGGTTGCTCAACATATTAAAAGTAAGGAATGTATTCAACCACAATAATGGTGTGAAGTAAAAACACATAACCATATCAATTAATGCAAAAAATCTACAATGAAAATCCAGTGTTATTTCATGAAAAACACTCAAGAAAGCAGGAATAAAAGGAAATTTGTTCAATAGGGAAAAGAGTAGTACAAAAGGCCACAGCAAACATCATGCTCAACGTTAAAGGCTGAAAGATTTACTCCTGAAATCAGGAACAGGGCCAGGAAGCTGGCCTTCATCACCGTTACTCAATAGTGTACTGGAAGTTCTACCCAGAATCTTGAGGAAAGAAATAAAAGGCATCCATGGGTGAATGGAAAAATTAAAACCGTGTCTCTTCACAGAACATAGGTCACATCATCTTGTATATGAAACTACCCATAATCAGCAAAGAAATTATTTGAGCTAATCAACTAAGTAATAAGCAAAGTTATAGAACAAAATATCAATTCATGAAAATCTATCTTATATGCATACGCTGGCAAAAAATAATCTGAAAAAGAATTTCTGAGAACAATTCCATTTGTAATAATGTCAACATCAATATTTAGGAGTATATTTAATCAAGGTACAAGACTTGTTTTTATGTATGTAAAGTTGTATGTTTGAAATTACTGGAAAGTCAATTACTTTTCAAAACATCATGTATGTCAACAGCATGCCAGAAAAGCAGAGAAAACATCAAACTTCCATATAGAAGCCAAGCCTTACCCAGATCCAGTTCACCCAAAGTCCACATGTCATTTAGAGGCACTGTGGGAAGGTTATATTAGGAGCCGCTGTCCTCCGTGTTGTGGACGACCTGGATATGGTAGAAACAGTGGGATTTTTGAATTCCAATTTTCCACTTCATTCCACAAAAAAACGATTAGAACTAATAAATAAATTCAGTAAAGTTGCAAAATCAATACACAGAAACCAGTTGCATTTCTAAACACTAATAATGAACCATCAGGAAGAGAAAGAAAGCAACCCTATTTACAACTGCATCAAAAAGAACAAAATACCTGGGAATAAAGTCAACCAAGGAGGTGAAAGACCTGCACACTGAAAACTTGAAGACATTGATGAAGACATTGCAAAACACACCAATAAATCTAAAGATATCCTGTTCTCATGCAATGGAACAATTAATATTGTTAAAACATCCATGCTACCCAAAGCAGTGGACACAGTGAATGCAATCCCTCCCAAACTTCCATGGTATTTTCCCGCCAAATAGAGCAAATCCTCCTAATATCTGTGGGGAACCACAAAGGACCCCAAATAGCCAAAGAAACCTGGAAAAAAGAGAACGGGCTGGAGGCATCTCCCTCCCTGACGTCACACTCTGCTGAGAAGCTACAGTCACCAAAACAGCGTGGAACTGGCTCAAAACGGGCACAGGGACCAGAGGAACAGGACAGAGAGACCAGAATTCAACCCACACGGACGGGGTCGGTGAATTTATGACACAGGGACCAAGGACACACCAAGGAGCACGACACTCCCCACGATAAATGGTGCTGGGAAAACTGGACGCCCCATAACTCACGCTGGCTACCCTGCACACAAACCTGACCAAAAACTCAGCTTTCCACGCCAAGCCCTCCCTCGCTCACACGAAGACGGACCCCCTCAACGGTCAGTCGCCCATAGGAAGCTTCTCCCCACTTTTCCTCACCGTCTCTTCACCTTTTCCTAAGGCATCACCTGGGTCCTCAGGAAACCTAGTTCCCTAGTCAGCGTGGACGCAGCCCCACTTTGTCCTGAAGCCGAAACCCCAGCGTGTCCTAAGGAGACGGAGACCGAGCTCCTCTCAGCAGAGACGCTGAGCCTGGCGTCCTACCCGAAGGCCCCCGCCCCCGCCCCCGCCCCCGCGCCTGAGGAGGCTCAACTCCTCTCAGCTGCCGTCACAATCGAGTTTGCAGAGAACGAGCATGCGCTGTGGGTCAGAGAGGCGAACTCGGCGCCACCCTGTGGTCAGTGCAGGAAGTGCAGGCCGCGCCTCCCTCACAGGTCACTGGAGGCAGCGTGCCCTACTGACAGGACTGCTGAATCCATTAAACTGGAAATTCAAACTAAAATGGAGTCTCTATCCCAAAACTTTTCTAAAAGTAGTTAAGGAACAATTAATTGGAAACCATTTGGAATGAAGTGAATGTAGATGCAAACTTTACAACTTATACCAAATTCACTCAAAGTTATTCAGAGGCAAATTTTATTTTAGTTTAAAATTTATGTTTGGCTGCGTTGGGTCTTCGTTGCTGCATGTGGGCTTTCTCTAGTTGCGTCGAGCGGGGCTACTCTTCGTTGCGGTGCACGGGCTTCTCATTGCGGTGGCTTCTCTTGTGGGCGAGCACGGGCTCTAGGCGCGCAGGCTTCAGTAGTTGTGCCGCGCAGGCTTGGTTGCTCTGCGGCATGTGGGAGCTTCCCGGACCAGGGCTCGAGCCCGTGTCCCCTGCATTGGCAGGCGGACTCTTAACCACTGCGTCACCAGGGAAGTCCCCACAGACAAACTTTAAATACAAAACTATTCAAGGGGCTTCCCTGGTGGCGCAGTGGTTGAGAATCTGCCTGCTAATGCAGGGGACACGGCTTCGAGCCCTGGTCTGGGAAGATCCCACATGCCGCGGAGCAACTAGGCCCGTGAGCCACAACTACTGAGCCTGCGCGTCTGGAGCCTGTGCTCCGCAACAAGAGAGGCCGCGATAGTGAGAGGCCCGAGCACTGCGATGAAGAGTGGCCCCCGCTTGCCACAACTAGAGAAAGCCTTCTCACAGAAACGAAGACCCAACGCAGCCAAAAATAAATTAATGAATTAGTTAATTTAAAAAAAAAGCTGTCTCTCAAATTTAACTTCCAGAATATATTCAGGAAAAACGCATACGCCCTTTTTGGCCAACCAAAGAAGCGGGCAATGCAAATCAACACTACAAAGAGGTATCACTTCGAATCAGAAAAAAGGACCATCCTCACAAAGGGTAAAAACCAGCTATGCAGGACAAGGAGAGGAGAAAAGGGAGCCTTGTTATGCTGAAGGGGGGAATGTAAATTGCCAACGGCCACTCTGGAGAAGTGTGCTGTGTTTCCTGAAACATCTAAAAAACAGAGCTACAAAGCATAGGGCGCTTCCACTTATGGGCCTATATGTTGGAAAAACCAAAAATCCACAGGACGCAGGCACCCCGTTTACTGCTGCTATGTTTACAACAGCCTCGACTTCGTTACAACTTAAGAGTCCTTGGAAGGAAAAAACGGTTAAAGAAAATTTGGCACTTAAGCACAACGGAATATTCCTCAGCCCTGAAATCAATGAAATGAGGCCAGTTGCAGCAACTCAGGGGGACTTATGTATGGTCATTGAGAGTGAAAGAAGTTAGACAGCAAGAGAAACTTATCATAAGATATCACTTATAAAGGGAATCTAAAAATCGCCAACCATGAACTGAATTACAAACAGAACACCATCACACATTTACAAAACACACTTATGGCTGCTTAAGGAGAAAAGTGTGGTGCGGTGATGCATAAACCAGGAGGTTGAAATTGGCACAGATACCGTTCCATACGCCAATAATGTAATCGCCAAGACATACTCATTGTTCAAGGAACTGGACTCAGCACACTCTATTCACAGAAAAAACATACATCTGACTACTAGAAACTAGAAAAGAATTTATTGAGGTCTCTCTGTAAGTGACTCAGGTGGATGTACAGCACCAAGAAACACAACATTGCAAATCAGCTACACCCCATTATAAAAATTAATTATAAAAAAAAAGACAGTGAGAGAGAGAGGAATTCTTACAAAATTCAATCAGGGGCTGTGATGCAACTGGACTGACCACATCTACACCCACAGCTGAATGGGACGTAAGGCTGGACACCCTAACCCTAAACCCTAACCCTAACCCTAACCCTAACCCAACCCTAACCCTACCTTAACCCTAACCATAACCCAACACTAACCCTAACCCTAAACCTCAACCCTAACCCTAACCCGTAACCCTAACCCAACCATAAGCATAACCCTAACCCCTAGCCCTAGCCCTAACCCTTAACCCCTAACCCCTAACCCTAACGAAGTTCACAAGTAAACTTCTCGCCCACCTGGAGAGAGTGATTTAATTTCAAAGCGTAAAGACACAATCAGGTCAGTAATTGGCCACGGGGGCTGGAGGGGCCAAGGCTAACCTGAGCTGGAGGAACGTGGGTGCCTGCCTGGATGCTCAGAGGCCAAGGGCTGTTCTGAGAGCTGCTTGGACACTCGTGCAGATGGAACAAAGGATCCGTCCAGTCCCAAGAGGGCCCCACCAGCCCTCACGAACGCAACACCAGACTTCCCTGGTGGCGCAGTGGTTAAGAATCCACCTGCCAATGCAGGGGACACGGGTTTGAGCCCTGGTCCGGGAAGATCCCACATGCTGTGGAGCAACTAAGCCGGCGTACCACAACTACTGAGCCGGCGCTCTAGAACCCGCGAGCCCCAACTGCTGAAGCCCACGTGCTTAGAGCCTGTGCTCTGCATCAAGAGAAGCCACCGCAATGAGAAGCCCCCTCTTGCCGCAACTAGAGAAAGCCTCCGTGCAGCAATGCAGACCCAACGCAGCCCAAAATTAATTAATTAATTAATTAAGAGAAAAAAAAGTCTGCCCCTGGGGGCTGGCAGACTGATGCACCAAGTCTTACATCACGTCTACTTAGTATCCTGCATGTCAGGGCCATGCTGGACCTGGGGCTGCCCAGACAGAGTGGGGCCTGCATCACCCTTCCCAGGAGGGAGGGTGGAGGGAAACCCTGCATGACCTCTGAGGCCCTAAGAACCCTTGACTAAGGCTGAGCTCAATTTGAAACAGTGGGTGACCAGAGCAGACATTTCATTCATGTATCAATGAGAATCCAGCACTGGAGGAGCAGAAAACAACGGCCTCGCTCAACCTTGACGCTAATCCTGACATGGACCCTAACCCTAAACTCTGATCCTGACCCTAAGCCCTGACCTAACCTTAGCCTAACCCGTATCCTAAACCTGTACCTTACCCTAACCCATGCTCTACCCGCATCCTACCTGTACCCCAATTCTCACCCATACCCTAACACCCACTCTAACACAGAACCCTAACACCCTGAGACCAAAACCATAAGCCTTAACCAATAAGCAAAACCATAACCATAAGCAAACCATAAAATATATTCATTAACCATACCCATAAATAACTCATTAACCATAAAACTTAAACCATCACAGCAACCATAAACCATACACAGCCCCAACCCTCACACCAGCCCCAGCCCTAATGCTAACCCTCCAAACCACTTACACCAAGCCAAGTCTAATCAGATTATACAAATACATCTTGAAAAAGAAAACTGGGGAATTCCCTGGTGGCCCAGTGGTTAGGACTCTGTGCTTTCACTGCCAAGGGCTCGGGTTCGATCCCTGACTGGGGAACTAAGATCCCACAAGCCATGGGACGTGGCCAAAATAAATAAATAATTAAAATGAAATAAAACCACTATTTTAAAAACGATTTTAAAAATACAGGAAAAAAACAAGAAAACTACCCCAGTACAACTTATAAATATGAATGTAAAAATCTATCACACAATAATGGCAACATGAAACCAACAGAACCTTAAATGGATAATGCCATAAGCAAGTATCTCTACACCAGGAATTTCAGGTTGCTCAACATATTAAAAGTAAGGAATGTATTCAACCACAATAATGGTGTGAAGTAAAAACACATAACCATATCAATTAATGCAAAAAATCTACAATGAAAATCCAGTGTTATTTCATGAAAAACACTCAAGAAAGCAGGAATAAAAGGAAATTTGTTCAATAGGGAAAAGAGTAGTACAAAAGGCCACAGCAAACATCATGCTCAACGTTAAAGGCTGAAAGATTTACTCCTGAAATCAGGAACAGGGCCAGGAAGCTGGCCTTCATCACCGTTACTCAATAGTGTACTGGAAGTTCTACCCAGAATCTTGAGGAAAGAAATAAAAGGCATCCATGGGTGAATGGAAAAATTAAAACCGTGTCTCTTCACAGAACATAGGTCACATCATCTTGTATATGAAACTACCCATAATCAGCAAAGAAATTATTTGAGCTAATCAACTAAGTAATAAGCAAAGTTATAGAACAAAATATCAATTCATGAAAATCTATCTTATATGCATACGCTGGCAAAAAATAATCTGAAAAAGAATTTCTGAGAACAATTCCATTTGTAATAATGTCAACATCAATATTTAGGAGTATATTTAATCAAGGTACAAGACTTGTTTTTATGTATGTAAAGTTGTATGTTTGAAATTACTGGAAAGTCAATTACTTTTCAAAACATCATGTATGTCAACAGCATGCCAGAAAAGCAGAGAAAACATCAAACTTCCATATAGAAGCCAAGCCTTACCCAGATCCAGTTCACCCAAAGTCCACATGTCATTTAGAGGCACTGTGGGAAGGTTATATTAGGAGCCGCTGTCCTCCGTGTTGTGGACGACCTGGATATGGTAGAAACAGTGGGATTTTTGAATTCCAATTTTCCACTTCATTCCACAAAAAAACGATTAGAACTAATAAATAAATTCAGTAAAGTTGCAAAATCAATACACAGAAACCAGTTGCATTTCTAAACACTAATAATGAACCATCAGGAAGAGAAAGAAAGCAACCCTATTTACAACTGCATCAAAAAGAACAAAATACCTGGGAATAAAGTCAACCAAGGAGGTGAAAGACCTGCACACTGAAAACTTGAAGACATTGATGAAGACATTGCAAAACACACCAATAAATCTAAAGATATCCTGTTCTCATGCAATGGAACAATTAATATTGTTAAAACATCCATGCTACCCAAAGCAGTGGACACAGTGAATGCAA
This sequence comes from Balaenoptera physalus, assembly GCF_965194825.1. Classification (NCBI taxonomy): domain Eukaryota; kingdom Metazoa; phylum Chordata; class Mammalia; order Artiodactyla; family Balaenopteridae; genus Balaenoptera; species Balaenoptera physalus. Next base: position 34,971 of record NW_028124468.1, read on the forward strand.
TCCCTCCCAAACTTCCATGGTATTTTCCCGCCAAATAGAGCAAATCCTCCTAATATCTGTGGGGAACCACAAAGGACCCCAAATAGCCAAAGAAACCTGGAAAAAAGAGAACGGGCTGGAGGCATCTCCCTCCCTGACGTCACACTCTGCTGAGAAGCTACAGTCACCAAAACAGCGTGGAACTGGCTCAAAACGGGCACAGGGACCAGAGGAACAGGACAGAGAGACCAGAATTCAACCCACACGGACGGGGTCGGTGAATTTATGACACAGGGACCAAGGACACACCAAGGAGCACGACACTCCCCACGATAAATGGTGCTGGGAAAACTGGACGCCCCATAACTCACGCTGGCTACCCTGCACACAAACCTGACCAAAAACTCAGCTTTCCACGCCAAGCCCTCCCTCGCTCACACGAAGACGGACCCCCTCAACGGTCAGTCGCCCATAGGAAGCTTCTCCCCACTTTTCCTCACCGTCTCTTCACCTTTTCCTAAGGCATCACCTGGGTCCTCAGGAAACCTAGTTCCCTAGTCAGCGTGGACGCAGCCCCACTTTGTCCTGAAGCCGAAACCCCAGCGTGTCCTAAGGAGACGGAGACCGAGCTCCTCTCAGCAGAGACGCTGAGCCTGGCGTCCTACCCGAAGGCCCCCGCCCCCGCCCCCGCCCCCGCGCCTGAGGAGGCTCAACTCCTCTCAGCTGCCGTCACAATCGAGTTTGCAGAGAACGAGCATGCGCTGTGGGTCAGAGAGGCGAACTCGGCGCCACCCTGTGGTCAGTGCAGGAAGTGCAGGCCGCGCCTCCCTCACAGGTCACTGGAGGCAGCGTGCCCTACTGACAGGACTGCTGAATCCATTAAACTGGAAATTCAAACTAAAATGGAGTCTCTATCCCAAAACTTTTCTAAAAGTAGTTAAGGAACAATTAATTGGAAACCATTTGGAATGAAGTGAATGTAGATGCAAACTTTACAACTTATACCAAATTCACTCAAAGTTATTCAGAGGCAAATTTTATTTTAGTTTAAAATTTATGTTTGGCTGCGTTGGGTCTTCGTTGCTGCATGTGGGCTTTCTCTAGTTGCGTCGAGCGGGGCTACTCTTCGTTGCGGTGCACGGGCTTCTCATTGCGGTGGCTTCTCTTGTGGGCGAGCACGGGCTCTAGGCGCGCAGGCTTCAGTAGTTGTGCCGCGCAGGCTTGGTTGCTCTGCGGCATGTGGGAGCTTCCCGGACCAGGGCTCGAGCCCGTGTCCCCTGCATTGGCAGGCGGACTCTTAACCACTGCGTCACCAGGGAAGTCCCCACAGACAAACTTTAAATACAAAACTATTCAAGGGGCTTCCCTGGTGGCGCAGTGGTTGAGAATCTGCCTGCTAATGCAGGGGACACGGCTTCGAGCCCTGGTCTGGGAAGATCCCACATGCCGCGGAGCAACTAGGCCCGTGAGCCACAACTACTGAGCCTGCGCGTCTGGAGCCTGTGCTCCGCAACAAGAGAGGCCGCGATAGTGAGAGGCCCGAGCACTGCGATGAAGAGTGGCCCCCGCTTGCCACAACTAGAGAAAGCCTTCTCACAGAAACGAAGACCCAACGCAGCCAAAAATAAATTAATGAATTAGTTAATTTAAAAAAAAAGCTGTCTCTCAAATTTAACTTCCAGAATATATTCAGGAAAAACGCATACGCCCTTTTTGGCCAACCAAAGAAGCGGGCAATGCAAATCAAAACTACACAGAGGTATCACTTCGAATCAGAAAAAAGGACCATCCTCACAAAGGGTAAAAACCAGCTATGCAGGACAAGGAGAGGAGAAAAGGGAGCCTTGTTATGCTGAAGGGGGGAATGTAAATTGCCAACGGCCACTCTGGAGAAGTGTGCTGTGTTTCCTGAAACATCTAAAAAACAGAGCTACAAAGCATAGGGCGCTTCCACTCATGGGCCTATATGGTGGAAAAACCAAAAATCCACAGGACGCAGGCACCCCGTTTACTGCTGCTATGTTTACAACAGCCTCGACTTCGTTACAACTTAAGAGTCCTTGGAAGGAAAAAACGGTTAAAGAAAATTTGGCACTTAAGCACAACGGAATATTCCTCAGCCCTGAAATCAATGAAATGAGGCCAGTTGCAGCAACTCAGGGGGACTTATGTATGGTCATTGAGAGTGAAAGAAGTTAGACAGCAAGAGAAACTTATCATAAGATATCACTTATAAAGGGAATCTAAAAATCGCCAACCATGAACTGAATTACAAACAGAACACCATCACACATTTACAAAACACACTTATGGCTGCTTAAGGAGAAAAGTGTGGTGCGGTGATGCATAAACCAGGAGGTTGAAATTGGCACAGATACCGTTCCATACGCCAATAATGTAATCGCCAAGACATACTCATTGTTCAAGGAACTGGACTCAGCACACTCTATTCACAGAAAAAACATACATCTGACTACTAGAAACTAGAAAAGAATTTATTGAGGTCTCTCTGTAAGTGACTCAGGTGGATGTACAGCACCAAGAAACACAACATTGCAAATCAGCTACACCCCATTATAAAAATTAATTATAAAAAAAAAGACAGTGAGAGAGAGAGGAATTCTTACAAAATTCAATCAGGGGCTGTGATGCAACTGGACTGACCACATCTACACCCACAGCTGAATGGGACGTAAGGCTGGACACCCTAACCCTAAACCCTAACCCTAACCCTAACCCTAACCCAACCCTAACCCTACCTTAACCCTAACCATAACCCAACACTAACCCTAACCCTAAACCTCAACCCTAACCCTAACCCGTAACCCTAACCCAACCATAAGCATAACCCTAACCCCTAGCCCTAGCCCTAACCCTTAACCCCTAACCCCTAACCCTAACGAAGTTCACAAGTAAACTTCTCGCCCACCTGGAGAGAGTGATTTAATTTCAAAGCGTAAAGACACAATCAGGTCAGTAATTGGCCACGGGGGCTGGAGGGGCCAAGGCTAACCTGAGCTGGAGGAACGTGGGTGCCTGCCTGGATGCTCAGAGGCCAAGGGCTGTTCTGAGAGCTGCTTGGACACTCGTGCAGATGGAACAAAGGATCCGTCCAGTCCCAAGAGGGCCCCACCAGCCCTCACGAACGCAACACCAGACTTCCCTGGTGGCGCAGTGGTTAAGAATCCACCTGCCAATGCAGGGGACACGGGTTTGAGCCCTGGTCCGGGAAGATCCCACATGCTGTGGAGCAACTAAGCCGGCGTACCACAACTACTGAGCCGGCGCTCTAGAACCCGCGAGCCCCAACTGCTGAAGCCCACGTGCTTAGAGCCTGTGCTCTGCATCAAGAGAAGCCACCGCAATGAGAAGCCCCCTCTTGCCGCAACTAGAGAAAGCCTCCGTGCAGCAATGCAGACCCAACGCAGCCCAAAATTAATTAATTAATTAATTAAGAGAAAAAAAAGTCTGCCCCTGGGGGCTGGCAGACTGATGCACCAAGTCTTACATCACGTCTACTTAGTATCCTGCATGTCAGGGCCATGCTGGACCTGGGGCTGCCCAGACAGAGTGGGGCCTGCATCACCCTTCCCAGGAGGGAGGGTGGAGGGAAACCCTGCATGACCTCTGAGGCCCTAAGAACCCTTGACTAAGGCTGAGCTCAATTTGAAACAGTGGGTGACCAGAGCAGACATTTCATTCATGTATCAATGAGAATCCAGCACTGGAGGAGCAGAAAACAACGGCCTCGCTCAACCTTGATGCTAATCCTGACATGGACCCTAACCCTAAACTCTGATCCTGACCCTAAGCCCTGACCTAACCTTAGCCTAACCCGTATCCTAAACCTGTACCTTACCCTAACCCATGCTCTACCCGCATCCTACCTGTACCCCAATTCTCACCCATACCCTAACACCCACTCTAACACAGAACCCTAACACCCTGAGACCAAAACCATAAGCCTTAACCAATAAGCAAAACCATAACCATAAGCAAACCATAAAATATATTCATTAACCATACCCATAAATAACTCATTAACCATAAAACTTAAACCATCACAGCAACCATAAACCATACACAGCCCCAACCCTCACACCAGCCCCAGCCCTAATGCTAACCCTCCAAACCACTTACACCAAGCCAAGTCTAATCAGATTATACAAATACATCTTGAAAAAGAAAACTGGGGAATTCCCTGGTGGCCCAGTGGTTAGGACTCTGTGCTTTCACTGCCAAGGGCTCGGGTTCGATCCCTGACTGGGGAACTAAGATCCCACAAGCCATGGGACGTGGCCAAAATAAATAAATAATTAAAATGAAATAAAACCACTATTTTAAAAACGATTTTAAAAATACAGGAAAAAAACAAGAAAACTACCCCAGTACAACTTATAAATATGAATGTAAAAATCTATCACACAATAATGGCAACATGAAACCAACAGAACCTTAAATGGATAATGCCATAAGCAAGTATCTCTACACCAGGAATTTCAGGTTGCTCAACATATTAAAAGTAAGGAATGTATTCAACCACAATAATGGTGTGAAGTAAAAACACATAACCATATCAATTAATGCAAAAAATCTACAATGAAAATCCAGTGTTATTTCATGAAAAACACTCAAGAAAGCAGGAATAAAAGGAAATTTGTTCAATAGGGAAAAGAGTAGTACAAAAGGCCACAGCAAACATCATGCTCAACGTTAAAGGCTGAAAGATTTACTCCTGAAATCAGGAACAGGGCCAGGAAGCTGGCCTTCATCACCGTTACTCAATAGTGTACTGGAAGTTCTACCCAGAATCTTGAGGAAAGAAATAAAAGGCATCCATGGGTGAATGGAAAAATTAAATCCGTGTCTCTTCACAGAACATAGGTCACATCATCTTGTATATGAAACTACCCATAATCAGCAAAGAAATTATTTGAGCTAATCAACTAAGTAATAAGCAAAGTTATAGAACAAAATATCAATTCATGAAAATCTATCTTATATGCATACGCTGGCAAAAAATAATCTGAAAAAGAATTTCTGAGAACAATTCCATTTGTAATAATGTCAACATCAATATTTAGGAGTATATTTAATCAAGGTACAAGACTTGTTTTTATGTATGTAAAGTTGTATGTTTGAAATTACTGGAAAGTCAATTACTTTTCAAAACATCATGTATGTCAACAGCATGCCAGAAAAGCAGAGAAAACATCAAACTTCCATATAGAAGCCAAGCCTTACCCAGATCCAGTTCACCCAAAGTCCACATGTCATTTAGAGGCACTGTGGGAAGGTTATATTAGGAGCCGCTGTCCTCCGTGTTGTGGACGACCTGGATATGGTAGAAACAGTGGGATTTTTGAATTCCAATTTTCCACTTCATTCCACAAAAAAACGATTAGAACTAATAAATAAATTCAGTAAAGTTGCAAAATCAATACACAGAAACCAGTTGCATTTCTAAACACTAATAATGAACCATCAGGAAGAGAAAGAAAGCAACCCTATTTACAACTGCATCAAAAAGAACAAAATACCTGGGAATAAAGTCAACCAAGGAGGTGAAAGACCTGCACACTGAAAACTTGAAGACATTGATGAAGACATTGCAAAACACACCAATAAATCTAAAGATATCCTGTTCTCATGCAATGGAACAATTAATATTGTTAAAACATCCATGCTACCCAAAGCAGTGGACACAGTGAATGCAATCCCTCCCAAACTTCCATGGTATTTTCCCGCCAAATAGAGCAAATCCTCCTAATATCTGTGGGGAACCACAAAGGACCCCAAATAGCCAAAGAAACCTGGAAAAAAGAGAACGGGCTGGAGGCATCTCCCTCCCTGACGTCACACTCTGCTGAGAAGCTACAGTCACCAAAACAGCGTGGAACTGGCTCAAAACGGGCACAGGGACCAGAGGAACAGGACAGAGAGACCAGAATTCAACCCACACGGACGGGGTCGGTGAATTTATGACACAGGGACCAAGGACACACCAAGGAGCACGACACTCCCCACGATAAATGGTGCTGGGAAAACTGGACGCCCCATAACTCACGCTGGCTACCCTGCACACAAACCTGACCAAAAACTCAGCTTTCCACGCCAAGCCCTCCCTCGCTCACACGAAGACGGACCCCCTCAACGGTCAGTCGCCCATAGGAAGCTTCTCCCCACTTTTCCTCACCGTCTCTTCACCTTTTCCTAAGGCATCACCTGGGTCCTCAGGAAACCTAGTTCCCTAGTCAGCGTGGACGCAGCCCCACTTTGTCCTGAAGCCGAAACCCCAGCGTGTCCTAAGGAGACGGAGACCGAGCTCCTCTCAGCAGAGACGCTGAGCCTGGCGTCCTACCCGAAGGCCCCCGCCCCCGCCCCCGCCCCCGCGCCTGAGGAGGCTCAACTCCTCTCAGCTGCCGTCACAATCGAGTTTGCAGAGAACGAGCATGCGCTGTGGGTCAGAGAGGCGAACTCGGCGCCACCCTGTGGTCAGTGCAGGAAGTGCAGGCCGCGCCTCCCTCACAGGTCACTGGAGGCAGCGTGCCCTACTGACAGGACTGCTGAATCCATTAAACTGGAAATTCAAACTAAAATGGAGTCTCTATCCCAAAACTTTTCTAAAAGTAGTTAAGGAACAATTAATTGGAAACCATTTGGAATGAAGTGAATGTAGATGCAAACTTTACAACTTATACCAAATTCACTCAAAGTTATTCAGAGGCAAATTTTATTTTAGTTTAAAATTTATGTTTGGCTGCGTTGGGTCTTCGTTGCTGCATGTGGGCTTTCTCTAGTTGCGTCGAGCGGGGCTACTCTTCGTTGCGGTGCACGGGCTTCTCATTGCGGTGGCTTCTCTTGTGGGCGAGCACGGGCTCTAGGCGCGCAGGCTTCAGTAGTTGTGCCGCGCAGGCTTGGTTGCTCTGCGGCATGTGGGAGCTTCCCGGACCAGGGCTCGAGCCCGTGTCCCCTGCATTGGCAGGCGGACTCTTAACCACTGCGTCACCAGGGAAGTCCCCACAGACAAACTTTAAATACAAAACTATTCAAGGGGCTTCCCTGGTGGCGCAGTGGTTGAGAATCTGCCTGCTAATGCAGGGGACACGGCTTCGAGCCCTGGTCTGGGAAGATCCCACATGCCGCGGAGCAACTAGGCCCGTGAGCCACAACTACTGAGCCTGCGCGTCTGGAGCCTGTGCTCCGCAACAAGAGAGGCCGCGATAGTGAGAGGCCCGAGCACTGCGATGAAGAGTGGCCCCCGCTTGCCACAACTAGAGAAAGCCTTCTCACAGAAACGAAGACCCAACGCAGCCAAAAATAAATTAATGAATTAGTTAATTTAAAAAAAAAGCTGTCTCTCAAATTTAACTTCCAGAATATATTCAGGAAAAACGCATACGCCCTTTTTGGCCAACCAAAGAAGCGGGCAATGCAAATCAACACTACAAAGAGGTATCACTTCGAATCAGAAAAAAGGACCATCCTCACAAAGGGTAAAAACCAGCTATGCAGGACAAGGAGAGGAGAAAAGGGAGCCTTGTTATGCTGAAGGGGGGAATGTAAATTGCCAACGGCCACTCTGGAGAAGTGTGCTGTGTTTCCTGAAACATCTAAAAAACAGAGCTACAAAGCATAGGGCGCTTCCACTCATGGGCCTATATGGTGGAAAAACCAAAAATCCACAGGACGCAGGCACCCCGTTTACTGCTGCTATGTTTACAACAGCCTCGACTTCGTTACAACTTAAGAGTCCTTGGAAGGAAAAAACGGTTAAAGAAAATTTGGCACTTAAGCACAACGGAATATTCCTCAGCCCTGAAATCAATGAAATGAGGCCAGTTGCAGCAACTCAGGGGGACTTATGTATGGTCATTGAGAGTGAAAGAAGTTAGACAGCAAGAGAAACTTATCATAAGATATCACTTATAAAGGGAATCTAAAAATCGCCAACCATGAACTGAATTACAAACAGAACACCATCACACATTTACAAAACACACTTATGGCTGCTTAAGGAGAAAAGTGTGGTGCGGTGATGCATAAACCAGGAGGTTGAAATTGGCACAGATACCGTTCCATACGCCAATAATGTAATCGCCAAGACATACTCATTGTTCAAGGAACTGGACTCAGCACACTCTATTCACAGAAAAAACATACATCTGACTACTAGAAACTAGAAAAGAATTTATTGAGGTCTCTCTGTAAGTGACTCAGGTGGATGTACAGCACCAAGAAACACAACATTGCAAATCAGCTACACCCCATTATAAAAATTAATTATAAAAAAAAAGACAGTGAGAGAGAGAGGAATTCTTACAAAATTCAATCAGGGGCTGTGATGCAACTGGACTGACCACATCTACACCCACAGCTGAATGGGACGTAAGGCTGGACACCCTAACCCTAAACCCTAACCCTAACCCTAACCCTAACCCAACCCTAACCCTACCTTAACCCTAACCATAACCCAACACTAACCCTAACCCTAAACCTCAACCCTAACCCTAACCCGTAACCCTAACCCAACCATAAGCATAACCCTAACCCCTAGCCCTAGCCCTAACCCTTAACCCCTAACCCCTAACCCTAACGAAGTTCACAAGTAAACTTCTCGCCCACCTGGAGAGAGTGATTTAATTTCAAAGCGTAAAGACACAATCAGGTCAGTAATTGGCCACGGGGGCTGGAGGGGCCAAGGCTAACCTGAGCTGGAGGAACGTGGGTGCCTGCCTGGATGCTCAGAGGCCAAGGGCTGTTCTGAGAGCTGCTTGGACACTCGTGCAGATGGAACAAAGGATCCGTCCAGTCCCAAGAGGGCCCCACCAGCCCTCACGAACGCAACACCAGACTTCCCTGGTGGCGCAGTGGTTAAGAATCCACCTGCCAATGCAGGGGACACGGGTTTGAGCCCTGGTCCGGGAAGATCCCACATGCTGTGGAGCAACTAAGCCGGTGTACCACAACTACTGAGCCGGCGCTCTAGAACCCGCGAGCCCCAACTGCTGAAGCCCACGTGCTTAGAGCCTGTGCTCTGCATCAAGAGAAGCCACCGCAATGAGAAGCCCCCTCTTGCCGCAACTAGAGAAAGCCTCCGTGCAGCAATGCAGACCCAACGCAGCCCAAAATTAATTAATTAATTAATTAAGAGAAAAAAAAGTCTGCCCCTGGGGGCTGGCAGACTGATGCACCAAGTCTTACATCACGTCTACTTAGTATCCTGCATGTCAGGGCCATGCTGGACCTGGGGCTGCCCAGACAGAGTGGGGCCTGCATCACCCTTCCCAGGAGGGAGGGTGGAGGGAAACCCTGCATGACCTCTGAGGCCCTAAGAACCCTTGACTAAGGCTGAGCTCAATTTGAAACAGTGGGTGACCAGAGCAGACATTTCATTCATGTATCAATGAGAATCCAGCACTGGAGGAGCAGAAAACAACGGCCTCGCTCAACCTTGACGCTAATCCTGACATGGACCCTAACCCTAAACTCTGATCCTGACCCTAAGCCCTGACCTAACCTTAGCCTAACCCGTATCCTAAACCTGTACCTTACCCTAACCCATGCTCTACCCGCATCCTACCTGTACCCCAATTCTCACCCATACCCTAACACCCACTCTAACACAGAACCCTAACACCCTGAGACCAAAACCATAAGCCTTAACCAATAAGCAAAACCATAACCATAAGCAAACCATAAAATATATTCATTAACCATACCCATAAATAACTCATTAACCATAAAACTTAAACCATCACAGCAACCATAAACCATACACAGCCCCAACCCTCACACCAGCCCCAGCCCTAATGCTAACCCTCCAAACCACTTACACCAAGCCAAGTCTAATCAGATTATACAAATACATCTTGAAAAAGAAAACTGGGGAATTCCCTGGTGGCCCAGTGGTTAGGACTCTGTGCTTTCACTGCCAAGGGCTCGGGTTCGATCCCTGACTGGGGAACTAAGATCCCACAAGCCATGGGACGTGGCCAAAATAAATAAATAATTAAAATGAAATAAAACCACTATTTTAAAAACGATTTTAAAAATACAGGAAAAAAACAAGAAAACTACCCCAGTACAACTTATAAATATGAATGTAAAAATCTATCACACAATAATGGCAACATGAAACCAACAGAACCTTAAATGGATAATGCCATAAGCAAGTATCTCTACACCAGGAATTTCAGGTTGCTCAACATATTAAAAGTAAGGAATGTATTCAACCACAATAATGGTGTGAAGTAAAAACACATAACCATATCAATTAATGCAAAAAATCTACAATGAAAATCCAGTGTTATTTCATGAAAAACACTCAAGAAAGCAGGAATAAAAGGAAATTTGTTCAATAGGGAAAAGAGTAGTACAAAAGGCCACAGCAAACATCATGCTCAACGTTAAAGGCTGAAAGATTTACTCCTGAAATCAGGAACAGGGCCAGGAAGCTGGCCTTCATCACCGTTACTCAATAGTGTACTGGAAGTTCTACCCAGAATCTTGAGGAAAGAAATAAAAGGCATCCATGGGTGAATGGAAAAATTAAAACCGTGTCTCTTCACAGAACATAGGTCACATCATCTTGTATATGAAACTACCCATAATCAGCAAAGAAATTATTTGAGCTAATCAACTAAGTAATAAGCAAAGTTATAGAACAAAATATCAATTCATGAAAATCTATCTTATATGCATACGCTGGCAAAAAATAATCTGAAAAAGAATTTCTGAGAACAATTCCATTTGTAATAATGTCAACATCAATATTTAGGAGTATATTTAATCAAGGTACAAGACTTGTTTTTATGTATGTAAAGTTGTATGTTTGAAATTACTGGAAAGTCAATTACTTTTCAAAACATCATGTATGTCAACAGCATGCCAGAAAAGCAGAGAAAACATCAAACTTCCATATAGAAGCCAAGCCTTACCCAGATCCAGTTCACCCAAAGTCCACATGTCATTTAGAGGCACTGTGGGAAGGTTATATTAGGAGCCGCTGTCCTCCGTGTTGTGGACGACCTGGATATGGTAGAAACAGTGGGATTTTTGAATTCCAATTTTCCACTTCATTCCACAAAAAAACGATTAGAACTAATAAATAAATTCAGTAAAGTTGCAAAATCAATACACAGAAACCAGTTGCATTTCTAAACACTAATAATGAACCATCAGGAAGAGAAAGAAAGCAACCCTATTTACAACTGCATCAAAAAGAACAAAATACCTGGGAATAAAGTCAACCAAGGAGGTGAAAGACCTGCACACTGAAAACTTGAAGACATTGATGAAGACATTGCAAAACACACCAATAAATCTAAAGATATCCTGTTCTCATGCAATGGAACAATTAATATTGTTAAAACATCCATGCTACCCAAAGCAGTGGACACAGTGAATGCAATCCCTCCCAAACTTCCATGGTATTTTCCCGCCAAATAGAGCAAATCCTCCTAATATCTGTGGGGAACCACAAAGGACCCCAAATAGCCAAAGAAACCTGGAAAAAAGAGAACGGGCTGGAGGCATCTCCCTCCCTGACGTCACACTCTGCTGAGAAGCTACAGTCACCAAAACAGCGTGGAACTGGCTCAAAACGGGCACAGGGACCAGAGGAACAGGACAGAGAGACCAGAATTCAACCCACACGGACGGGGTCGGTGAATTTATGACACAGGGACCAAGGACACACCAAGGAGCACGACACTCCCCACGATAAATGGTGCTGGGAAAACTGGACGCCCCATAACTCACGCTGGCTACCCTGCACACAAACCTGACCAAAAACTCAGCTTTCCACGCCAAGCCCTCCCTCGCTCACACGAAGACGGACCCCCTCAACGGTCAGTCGCCCATAGGAAGCTTCTCCCCACTTTTCCTCACCGTCTCTTCACCTTTTCCTAAGGCATCACCTGGGTCCTCAGGAAACCTAGTTCCCTAGTCAGCGTGGACGCAGCCCCACTTTGTCCTGAAGCCGAAACCCCAGCGTGTCCTAAGGAGACGGAGACCGAGCTCCTCTCAGCAGAGACGCTGAGCCTGGCGTCCTACCCGAAGGCCCCCGCCCCCGCCCCCGCCCCCGCGCCTGAGGAGGCTCAACTCCTCTCAGCTGCCGTCACAATCGAGTTTGCAGAGAACGAGCATGCGCTGTGGGTCAGAGAGGCGAACTCGGCGCCACCCTGTGGTCAGTGCAGGAAGTGCAGGCCGCGCCTCCCTCACAGGTCACTGGAGGCAGCGTGCCCTACTGACAGGACTGCTGAATCCATTAAACTGGAAATTCAAACTAAAATGGAGTCTCTATCCCAAAACTTTTCTAAAAGTAGTTAAGGAACAATTAATTGGAAACCATTTGGAATGAAGTGAATGTAGATGCAAACTTTACAACTTATACCAAATTCACTCAAAGTTATTCAGAGGCAAATTTTATTTTAGTTTAAAATTTATGTTTGGCTGCGTTGGGTCTTCGTTGCTGCATGTGGGCTTTCTCTAGTTGCGTCGAGCGGGGCTACTCTTCGTTGCGGTGCACGGGCTTCTCATTGCGGTGGCTTCTCTTGTGGGCGAGCACGGGCTCTAGGCGCGCAGGCTTCAGTAGTTGTGCCGCGCAGGCTTGGTTGCTCTGCGGCATGTGGGAGCTTCCCGGACCAGGGCTCGAGCCCGTGTCCCCTGCATTGGCAGGCGGACTCTTAACCACTGCGTCACCAGGGAAGTCCCCACAGACAAACTTTAAATACAAAACTATTCAAGGGGCTTCCCTGGTGGCGCAGTGGTTGAGAATCTGCCTGCTAATGCAGGGGACACGGCTTCGAGCCCTGGTCTGGGAAGATCCCACATGCCGCGGAGCAACTAGGCCCGTGAGCCACAACTACTGAGCCTGCGCGTCTGGAGCCTGTGCTCCGCAACAAGAGAGGCCGCGATAGTGAGAGGCCCGAGCACTGCGATGAAGAGTGGCCCCCGCTTGCCACAACTAGAGAAAGCCTTCTCACAGAAACGAAGACCCAACGCAGCCAAAAATAAATTAATGAATTAGTTAATTTAAAAAAAAAGCTGTCTCTCAAATTTAACTTCCAGAATATATTCAGGAAAAACGCATACGCCCTTTTTGGCCAACCAAAGAAGCGGGCAATGCAAATCAACACTACAAAGAGGTATCACTTCGAATCAGAAAAAAGGACCATCCTCACAAAGGGTAAAAACCAGCTATGCAGGACAAGGAGAGGAGAAAAGGGAGCCTTGTTATGCTGAAGGGGGGAATGTAAATTGCCAACGGCCACTCTGGAGAAGTGTGCTGTGTTTCCTGAAACATCTAAAAAACAGAGCTACAAAGCATAGGGCGCTTCCACTTATGGGCCTATATGTTGGAAAAACCAAAAATCCACAGGACGCAGGCACCCCGTTTACTGCTGCTATGTTTACAACAGCCTCGACTTCGTTACAACTTAAGAGTCCTTGGAAGGAAAAAACGGTTAAAGAAAATTTGGCACTTAAGCACAACGGAATATTCCTCAGCCCTGAAATCAATGAAATGAGGCCAGTTGCAGCAACTCAGGGGGACTTATGTATGGTCATTGAGAGTGAAAGAAGTTAGACAGCAAGAGAAACTTATCATAAGATATCACTTATAAAGGGAATCTAAAAATCGCCAACCATGAACTGAATTACAAACAGAACACCATCACACTTTTACAAAACACACTTATGGCTGCTTAAGGAGAAAAGTGTGGTGCGGTGATGCATAAACCAGGAGGTTGAAATTGGCACAGATACCGTTCCATACGCCAATAATGTAATCGCCAAGACATACTCATTGTTCAAGGAACTGGACTCAGCACACTCTATTCACAGAAAAAACATACATCTGACTACTAGAAACTAGAAAAGAATTTATTGAGGTCTCTCTGTAAGTGACTCAGGTGGATGTACAGCACCAAGAAACACAACATTGCAAATCAGCTACACCCCATTATAAAAATTAATTATAAAAAAAAAGACAGTGAGAGAGAGAGGAATTCTTACAAAATTCAATCAGGGGCTGTGATGCAACTGGACTGACCACATCTACACCCACAGCTGAATGGGACGTAAGGCTGGACACCCTAACCCTAAACCCTAACCCTAACCCTAACCCTAACCCAACCCTAACCCTACCTTAACCCTAACCATAACCCAACACTAACCCTAACCCTAAACCTCAACCCTAACCCTAACCCGTAACCCTAACCCAACCATAAGCATAACCCTAACCCCTAGCCCTAGCCCTAACCCTTAACCCCTAACCCCTAACCCTAACGAAGTTCACAAGTAAACTTCTCGCCCACCTGGAGAGAGTGATTTAATTTCAAAGCGTAAAGACACAATCAGGTCAGTAATTGGCCACGGGGGCTGGAGGGGCCAAGGCTAACCTGAGCTGGAGGAACGTGGGTGCCTGCCTGGATGCTCAGAGGCCAAGGGCTGTTCTGAGAGCTGCTTGGACACTCGTGCAGATGGAACAAAGGATCCGTCCAGTCCCAAGAGGGCCCCACCAGCCCTCACGAACGCAACACCAGACTTCCCTGGTGGCGCAGTGGTTAAGAATCCACCTGCCAATGCAGGGGACACGGGTTTGAGCCCTGGTCCGGGAAGATCCCACATGCTGTGGAGCAACTAAGCCGGTGTACCACAACTACTGAGCCGGCGCTCTAGAACCCGCGAGCCCCAACTGCTGAAGCCCACGTGCTTAGAGCCTGTGCTCTGCATCAAGAGAAGCCACCGCAATGAGAAGCCCCCTCTTGCCGCAACTAGAGAAAGCCTCCGTGCAGCAATGCAGACCCAACGCAGCCCAAAATTAATTAATTAATTAATTAAGAGAAAAAAAAGTCTGCCCCTGGGGGCTGGCAGACTGATGCACCAAGTCTTACATCACGTCTACTTAGTATCCTGCATGTCAGGGCCATGCTGGACCTGGGGCTGCCCAGACAGAGTGGGGCCTGCATCACCCTTCCCAGGAGGGAGGGTGGAGGGAAACCCTGCATGACCTCTGAGGCCCTAAGAACCCTTGACTAAGGCTGAGCTCAATTTGAAACAGTGGGTGACCAGAGCAGACATTTCATTCATGTATCAATGAGAATCCAGCACTGGAGGAGCAGAAAACAACGGCCTCGCTCAACCTTGATGCTAATCCTGACATGGACCCTAACCCTAAACTCTGATCCTGACCCTAAGCCCTGACCTAACCTTAGCCTAACCCGTATCCTAAACCTGTACCTTACCCTAACCCATGCTCTACCCGCATCCTACCTGTACCCCAATTCTCACCCATACCCTAACACCCACTCTAACACAGAACCCTAACACCCTGAGACCAAAACCATAAGCCTTAACCAATAAGCAAAACCATAACCATAAGCAAACCATAAAATATATTCATTAACCATACCCATAAATAACTCATTAACCATAAAACTTAAACCATCACAGCAACCATAAACCATACACAGCCCCAACCCTCACACCAGCCCCAGCCCTAATGCTAACCCTCCAAACCACTTACACCAAGCCAAGTCTAATCAGATTATACAAATACATCTTGAAAAAGAAAACTGGGGAATTCCCTGGTGGCCCAGTGGTTAGGACTCTGTGCTTTCACTGCCAAGGGCTCGGGTTCGATCCCTGACTGGGGAACTAAGATCCCACAAGCCATGGGACGTGGCCAAAATAAATAAATAATTAAAATGAAATAAAACCACTATTTTAAAAACGATTTTAAAAATACAGGAAAAAAACAAGAAAACTACCCCAGTACAACTTATAAATATGAATGTAAAAATCTATCACACAATAATGGCAACATGAAACCAACAGAACCTTAAATGGATAATGCCATAAGCAAGTATCTCTACACCAGGAATTTCAGGTTGCTCAACATATTAAAAGTAAGGAATGTATTCAACCACAATAATGGTGTGAAGTAAAAACACATAACCATATCAATTAATGCAAAAAATCTACAATGAAAATCCAGTGTTATTTCATGAAAAACACTCAAGAAAGCAGGAATAAAAGGAAATTTGTTCAATAGGGAAAAGAGTAGTACAAAAGGCCACAGCAAACATCATGCTCAACGTTAAAGGCTGAAAGATTTACTCCTGAAATCAGGAACAGGGCCAGGAAGCTGGCCTTCATCACCGTTACTCAATAGTGTACTGGAAGTTCTACCCAGAATCTTGAGGAAAGAAATAAAAGGCATCCATGGGTGAATGGAAAAATTAAAACCGTGTCTCTTCACAGAACATAGGTCACATCATCTTGTATATGAAACTACCCATAATCAGCAAAGAAATTATTTGAGCTAATCAACTAAGTAATAAGCAAAGTTATAGAACAAAATATCAATTCATGAAAATCTATCTTATATGCATACGCTGGCAAAAAATAATCTGAAAAAGAATTTCTGAGAACAATTCCATTTGTAATAATGTCAACATCAATATTTAGGAGTATATTTAATCAAGGTACAAGACTTGTTTTTATGTATGTAAAGTTGTATGTTTGAAATTACTGGAAAGTCAATTACTTTTCAAAACATCATGTATGTCAACAGCATGCCAGAAAAGCAGAGAAAACATCAAACTTCCATATAGAAGCCAAGCCTTACCCAGATCCAGTTCACCCAAAGTCCACATGTCATTTAGAGGCACTGTGGGAAGGTTATATTAGGAGCCGCTGTCCTCCGTGTTGTGGACGACCTGGATATGGTAGAAACAGTGGGATTTTTGAATTCCAATTTTCCACTTCATTCCACAAAAAAACGATTAGAACTAATAAATAAATTCAGTAAAGTTGCAAAATCAATACACAGAAACCAGTTGCATTTCTAAACACTAATAATGAACCATCAGGAAGAGAAAGAAAGCAACCCTATTTACAACTGCATCAAAAAGAACAAAATACCTGGGAATAAAGTCAACCAAGGAGGTGAAAGACCTGCACACTGAAAACTTGAAGACATTGATGAAGACATTGCAAAACACACCAATAAATCTAAAGATATCCTGTTCTCATGCAATGGAACAATTAATATTGTTAAAACATCCATGCTACCCAAAGCAGTGGACACAGTGAATGCAATCCCTCCCAAACTTCCATGGTATTTTCCCGCCAAATAGAGCAAATCCTCCTAATATCTGTGGGGAACCACAAAGGACCCCAAATAGCCAAAGAAACCTGGAAAAAAGAGAACGGGCTGGAGGCATCTCCCTCCCTGACGTCACACTCTGCTGAGAAGCTACAGTCACCAAAACAGCGTGGAACTGGCTCAAAACGGGCACAGGGACCAGAGGAACAGGACAGAGAGACCAGAATTCAACCCACACGGACGGGGTCGGTGAATTTATGACACAGGGACCAAGGACACACCAAGGAGCACGACACTCCCCACGATAAATGGTGCTGGGAAAACTGGACGCCCCATAACTCACGCTGGCTACCCTGCACACAAACCTGACCAAAAACTCAGCTTTCCACGCCAAGCCCTCCCTCGCTCACACGAAGACGGACCCCCTCAACGGTCAGTCGCCCATAGGAAGCTTCTCCCCACTTTTCCTCACCGTCTCTTCACCTTTTCCTAAGGCATCACCTGGGTCCTCAGGAAACCTAGTTCCCTAGTCAGCGTGGACGCAGCCCCACTTTGTCCTGAAGCCGAAACCCCAGCGTGTCCTAAGGAGACGGAGACCGAGCTCCTCTCAGCAGAGACGCTGAGCCTGGCGTCCTACCCGAAGGCCCCCGCCCCCGCCCCCGCCCCCGCGCCTGAGGAGGCTCAACTCCTCTCAGCTGCCGTCACAATCGAGTTTGCAGAGAACGAGCATGCGCTGTGGGTCAGAGAGGCGAACTCGGCGCCACCCTGTGGTCAGTGCAGGAAGTGCAGGCCGCGCCTCCCTCACAGGTCACTGGAGGCAGCGTGCCCTACTGACAGGACTGCTGAATCCATTAAACTGGAAATTCAAACTAAAATGGAGTCTCTATCCCAAAACTTTTCTAAAAGTAGTTAAGGAACAATTAATTGGAAACCATTTGGAATGAAGTGAATGTAGATGCAAACTTTACAACTTATACCAAATTCACTCAAAGTTATTCAGAGGCAAATTTTATTTTAGTTTAAAATTTATGTTTGGCTGCGTTGGGTCTTCGTTGCTGCATGTGGGCTTTCTCTAGTTGCGTCGAGCGGGGCTACTCTTCGTTGCGGTGCACGGGCTTCTCATTGCGGTGGCTTCTCTTGTGGGCGAGCACGGGCTCTAGGCGCGCAGGCTTCAGTAGTTG
The DNA here is from genome assembly GCF_965194825.1 of Balaenoptera physalus. NCBI lineage: Eukaryota > Metazoa > Chordata > Mammalia > Artiodactyla > Balaenopteridae > Balaenoptera > Balaenoptera physalus. The sequence continues at coordinate 53,247 of NW_028124468.1, forward strand.
TGCCGCGCAGGCTTGGTTGCTCTGCGGCATGTGGGAGCTTCCCGGACCAGGGCTCGAGCCCGTGTCCCCTGCATTGGCAGGCGGACTCTTAACCACTGCGTCACCAGGGAAGTCCCCACAGACAAACTTTAAATACAAAACTATTCAAGGGGCTTCCCTGGTGGCGCAGTGGTTGAGAATCTGCCTGCTAATGCAGGGGACACGGCTTCGAGCCCTGGTCTGGGAAGATCCCACATGCCGCGGAGCAACTAGGCCCGTGAGCCACAACTACTGAGCCTGCGCGTCTGGAGCCTGTGCTCCGCAACAAGAGAGGCCGCGATAGTGAGAGGCCCGAGCACTGCGATGAAGAGTGGCCCCCGCTTGCCACAACTAGAGAAAGCCTTCTCACAGAAACGAAGACCCAACGCAGCCAAAAATAAATTAATGAATTAGTTAATTTAAAAAAAAAGCTGTCTCTCAAATTTAACTTCCAGAATATATTCAGGAAAAACGCATACGCCCTTTTTGGCCAACCAAAGAAGCGGGCAATGCAAATCAACACTACAAAGAGGTATCACTTCGAATCAGAAAAAAGGACCATCCTCACAAAGGGTAAAAACCAGCTATGCAGGACAAGGAGAGGAGAAAAGGGAGCCTTGTTATGCTGAAGGGGGGAATGTAAATTGCCAACGGCCACTCTGGAGAAGTGTGCTGTGTTTCCTGAAACATCTAAAAAACAGAGCTACAAAGCATAGGGCGCTTCCACTCATGGGCCTATATGGTGGAAAAACCAAAAATCCACAGGACGCAGGCACCCCGTTTACTGCTGCTATGTTTACAACAGCCTCGACTTCGTTACAACTTAAGAGTCCTTGGAAGGAAAAAACGGTTAAAGAAAATTTGGCACTTAAGCACAACGGAATATTCCTCAGCCCTGAAATCAATGAAATGAGGCCAGTTGCAGCAACTCAGGGGGACTTATGTATGGTCATTGAGAGTGAAAGAAGTTAGACAGCAAGAGAAACTTATCATAAGATATCACTTATAAAGGGAATCTAAAAATCGCCAACCATGAACTGAATTACAAACAGAACACCATCACACATTTACAAAACACACTTATGGCTGCTTAAGGAGAAAAGTGTGGTGCGGTGATGCATAAACCAGGAGGTTGAAATTGGCACAGATACCGTTCCATACGCCAATAATGTAATCGCCAAGACATACTCATTGTTCAAGGAACTGGACTCAGCACACTCTATTCACAGAAAAAACATACATCTGACTACTAGAAACTAGAAAAGAATTTATTGAGGTCTCTCTGTAAGTGACTCAGGTGGATGTACAGCACCAAGAAACACAACATTGCAAATCAGCTACACCCCATTATAAAAATTAATTATAAAAAAAAAGACAGTGAGAGAGAGAGGAATTCTTACAAAATTCAATCAGGGGCTGTGATGCAACTGGACTGACCACATCTACACCCACAGCTGAATGGGACGTAAGGCTGGACACCCTAACCCTAAACCCTAACCCTAACCCTAACCCTAACCCAACCCTAACCCTACCTTAACCCTAACCATAACCCAACACTAACCCTAACCCTAAACCTCAACCCTAACCCTAACCCGTAACCCTAACCCAACCATAAGCATAACCCTAACCCCTAGCCCTAGCCCTAACCCTTAACCCCTAACCCCTAACCCTAACGAAGTTCACAAGTAAACTTCTCGCCCACCTGGAGAGAGTGATTTAATTTCAAAGCGTAAAGACACAATCAGGTCAGTAATTGGCCACGGGGGCTGGAGGGGCCAAGGCTAACCTGAGCTGGAGGAACGTGGGTGCCTGCCTGGATGCTCAGAGGCCAAGGGCTGTTCTGAGAGCTGCTTGGACACTCGTGCAGATGGAACAAAGGATCCGTCCAGTCCCAAGAGGGCCCCACCAGCCCTCACGAACGCAACACCAGACTTCCCTGGTGGCGCAGTGGTTAAGAATCCACCTGCCAATGCAGGGGACACGGGTTTGAGCCCTGGTCCGGGAAGATCCCACATGCTGTGGAGCAACTAAGCCGGTGTACCACAACTACTGAGCCGGCGCTCTAGAACCCGCGAGCCCCAACTGCTGAAGCCCACGTGCTTAGAGCCTGTGCTCTGCATCAAGAGAAGCCACCGCAATGAGAAGCCCCCTCTTGCCGCAACTAGAGAAAGCCTCCGTGCAGCAATGCAGACCCAACGCAGCCCAAAATTAATTAATTAATTAATTAAGAGAAAAAAAAGTCTGCCCCTGGGGGCTGGCAGACTGATGCACCAAGTCTTACATCACGTCTACTTAGTATCCTGCATGTCAGGGCCATGCTGGACCTGGGGCTGCCCAGACAGAGTGGGGCCTGCATCACCCTTCCCAGGAGGGAGGGTGGAGGGAAACCCTGCATGACCTCTGAGGCCCTAAGAACCCTTGACTAAGGCTGAGCTCAATTTGAAACAGTGGGTGACCAGAGCAGACATTTCATTCATGTATCAATGAGAATCCAGCACTGGAGGAGCAGAAAACAACGGCCTCGCTCAACCTTGATGCTAATCCTGACATGGACCCTAACCCTAAACTCTGATCCTGACCCTAAGCCCTGACCTAACCTTAGCCTAACCCGTATCCTAAACCTGTACCTTACCCTAACCCATGCTCTACCCGCATCCTACCTGTACCCCAATTCTCACCCATACCCTAACACCCACTCTAACACAGAACCCTAACACCCTGAGACCAAAACCATAAGCCTTAACCAATAAGCAAAACCATAACCATAAGCAAACCATAAAATATATTCATTAACCATACCCATAAATAACTCATTAACCATAAAACTTAAACCATCACAGCAACCATAAACCATACACAGCCCCAACCCTCACACCAGCCCCAGCCCTAATGCTAACCCTCCAAACCACTTACACCAAGCCAAGTCTAATCAGATTATACAAATACATCTTGAAAAAGAAAACTGGGGAATTCCCTGGTGGCCCAGTGGTTAGGACTCTGTGCTTTCACTGCCAAGGGCTCGGGTTCGATCCCTGACTGGGGAACTAAGATCCCACAAGCCATGGGACGTGGCCAAAATAAATAAATAATTAAAATGAAATAAAACCACTATTTTAAAAACGATTTTAAAAATACAGGAAAAAAACAAGAAAACTACCCCAGTACAACTTATAAATATGAATGTAAAAATCTATCACACAATAATGGCAACATGAAACCAACAGAACCTTAAATGGATAATGCCATAAGCAAGTATCTCTACACCAGGAATTTCAGGTTGCTCAACATATTAAAAGTAAGGAATGTATTCAACCACAATAATGGTGTGAAGTAAAAACACATAACCATATCAATTAATGCAAAAAATCTACAATGAAAATCCAGTGTTATTTCATGAAAAACACTCAAGAAAGCAGGAATAAAAGGAAATTTGTTCAATAGGGAAAAGAGTAGTACAAAAGGCCACAGCAAACATCATGCTCAACGTTAAAGGCTGAAAGATTTACTCCTGAAATCAGGAACAGGGCCAGGAAGCTGGCCTTCATCACCGTTACTCAATAGTGTACTGGAAGTTCTACCCAGAATCTTGAGGAAAGAAATAAAAGGCATCCATGGGTGAATGGAAAAATTAAAACCGTGTCTCTTCACAGAACATAGGTCACATCATCTTGTATATGAAACTACCCATAATCAGCAAAGAAATTATTTGAGCTAATCAACTAAGTAATAAGCAAAGTTATAGAACAAAATATCAATTCATGAAAATCTATCTTATATGCATACGCTGGCAAAAAATAATCTGAAAAAGAATTTCTGAGAACAATTCCATTTGTAATAATGTCAACATCAATATTTAGGAGTATATTTAATCAAGGTACAAGACTTGTTTTTATGTATGTAAAGTTGTATGTTTGAAATTACTGGAAAGTCAATTACTTTTCAAAACATCATGTATGTCAACAGCATGCCAGAAAAGCAGAGAAAACATCAAACTTCCATATAGAAGCCAAGCCTTACCCAGATCCAGTTCACCCAAAGTCCACATGTCATTTAGAGGCACTGTGGGAAGGTTATATTAGGAGCCGCTGTCCTCCGTGTTGTGGACGACCTGGATATGGTAGAAACAGTGGGATTTTTGAATTCCAATTTTCCACTTCATTCCACAAAAAAACGATTAGAACTAATAAATAAATTCAGTAAAGTTGCAAAATCAATACACAGAAACCAGTTGCATTTCTAAACACTAATAATGAACCATCAGGAAGAGAAAGAAAGCAACCCTATTTACAACTGCATCAAAAAGAACAAAATACCTGGGAATAAAGTCAACCAAGGAGGTGAAAGACCTGCACACTGAAAACTTGAAGACATTGATGAAGACATTGCAAAACACACCAATAAATCTAAAGATATCCTGTTCTCATGCAATGGAACAATTAATATTGTTAAAACATCCATGCTACCCAAAGCAGTGGACACAGTGAATGCAATCCCTCCCAAACTTCCATGGTATTTTCCCGCCAAATAGAGCAAATCCTCCTAATATCTGTGGGGAACCACAAAGGACCCCAAATAGCCAAAGAAACCTGGAAAAAAGAGAACGGGCTGGAGGCATCTCCCTCCCTGACGTCACACTCTGCTGAGAAGCTACAGTCACCAAAACAGCGTGGAACTGGCTCAAAACGGGCACAGGGACCAGAGGAACAGGACAGAGAGACCAGAATTCAACCCACACGGACGGGGTCGGTGAATTTATGACACAGGGACCAAGGACACACCAAGGAGCACGACACTCCCCACGATAAATGGTGCTGGGAAAACTGGACGCCCCATAACTCACGCTGGCTACCCTGCACACAAACCTGACCAAAAACTCAGCTTTCCACGCCAAGCCCTCCCTCGCTCACACGAAGACGGACCCCCTCAACGGTCAGTCGCCCATAGGAAGCTTCTCCCCACTTTTCCTCACCGTCTCTTCACCTTTTCCTAAGGCATCACCTGGGTCCTCAGGAAACCTAGTTCCCTAGTCAGCGTGGACGCAGCCCCACTTTGTCCTGAAGCCGAAACCCCAGCGTGTCCTAAGGAGACGGAGACCGAGCTCCTCTCAGCAGAGACGCTGAGCCTGGCGTCCTACCCGAAGGCCCCCGCCCCCGCCCCCGCCCCCGCGCCTGAGGAGGCTCAACTCCTCTCAGCTGCCGTCACAATCGAGTTTGCAGAGAACGAGCATGCGCTGTGGGTCAGAGAGGCGAACTCGGCGCCACCCTGTGGTCAGTGCAGGAAGTGCAGGCCGCGCCTCCCTCACAGGTCACTGGAGGCAGCGTGCCCTACTGACAGGACTGCTGAATCCATTAAACTGGAAATTCAAACTAAAATGGAGTCTCTATCCCAAAACTTTTCTAAAAGTAGTTAAGGAACAATTAATTGGAAACCATTTGGAATGAAGTGAATGTAGATGCAAACTTTACAACTTATACCAAATTCACTCAAAGTTATTCAGAGGCAAATTTTATTTTAGTTTAAAATTTATGTTTGGCTGCGTTGGGTCTTCGTTGCTGCATGTGGGCTTTCTCTAGTTGCGTCGAGCGGGGCTACTCTTCGTTGCGGTGCACGGGCTTCTCATTGCGGTGGCTTCTCTTGTGGGCGAGCACGGGCTCTAGGCGCGCAGGCTTCAGTAGTTGTGCCGCGCAGGCTTGGTTGCTCTGCGGCATGTGGGAGCTTCCCGGACCAGGGCTCGAGCCCGTGTCCCCTGCATTGGCAGGCGGACTCTTAACCACTGCGTCACCAGGGAAGTCCCCACAGACAAACTTTAAATACAAAACTATTCAAGGGGCTTCCCTGGTGGCGCAGTGGTTGAGAATCTGCCTGCTAATGCAGGGGACACGGCTTCGAGCCCTGGTCTGGGAAGATCCCACATGCCGCGGAGCAACTAGGCCCGTGAGCCACAACTACTGAGCCTGCGCGTCTGGAGCCTGTGCTCCGCAACAAGAGAGGCCGCGATAGTGAGAGGCCCGAGCACTGCGATGAAGAGTGGCCCCCGCTTGCCACAACTAGAGAAAGCCTTCTCACAGAAACGAAGACCCAACGCAGCCAAAAATAAATTAATGAATTAGTTAATTTAAAAAAAAAGCTGTCTCTCAAATTTAACTTCCAGAATATATTCAGGAAAAACGCATACGCCCTTTTTGGCCAACCAAAGAAGCGGGCAATGCAAATCAACACTACAAAGAGGTATCACTTCGAATCAGAAAAAAGGACCATCCTCACAAAGGGTAAAAACCAGCTATGCAGGACAAGGAGAGGAGAAAAGGGAGCCTTGTTATGCTGAAGGGGGGAATGTAAATTGCCAACGGCCACTCTGGAGAAGTGTGCTGTGTTTCCTGAAACATCTAAAAAACAGAGCTACAAAGCATAGGGCGCTTCAACTCATGGGCCTATATGGTGGAAAAACCAAAAATCCACAGGACGCAGGCACCCCGTTTACTGCTGCTATGTTTACAACAGCCTCGACTTCGTTACAACTTAAGAGTCCTTGGAAGGAAAAAACGGTTAAAGAAAATTTGGCACTTAAGCACAACGGAATATTCCTCAGCCCTGAAATCAATGAAATGAGGCCAGTTGCAGCAACTCAGGGGGACTTATGTATGGTCATTGAGAGTGAAAGAAGTTAGACAGCAAGAGAAACTTATCATAAGATATCACTTATAAAGGGAATCTAAAAATCGCCAACCATGAACTGAATTACAAACAGAACACCATCACACATTTACAAAAACACACTTATGGCTGCTTAAGGAGAAAAGTGTGGTGCGGTGATGCATAAACCAGGAGGTTGAAATTGGCACAGATACCGTTCCATACGCCAATAATGTAATCGCCAAGACATACTCATTGTTCAAGGAACTGGACTCAGCACACTCTATTCACAGAAAAAACATACATCTGACTACTAGAAACTAGAAAAGAATTTATTGAGGTCTCTCTGTAAGTGACTCAGGTGGATGTACAGCACCAAGAAACACAACATTGCAAATCAGCTACACCCCATTATAAAAATTAATTATAAAAAAAAAGACAGTGAGAGAGAGAGGAATTCTTACAAAATTCAATCAGGGGCTGTGATGCAACTGGACTGACCACATCTACACCCACAGCTGAATGGGACGTAAGGCTGGACACCCTAACCCTAAACCCTAACCCTAACCCTAACCCTAACCCAACCCTAACCCTACCTTAACCCTAACCATAACCCAACACTAACCCTAACCCTAAACCTCAACCCTAACCCTAACCCGTAACCCTAACCCAACCATAAGCATAACCCTAACCCCTAGCCCTAGCCCTAACCCTTAACCCCTAACCCCTAACCCTAACGAAGTTCACAAGTAAACTTCTCGCCCACCTGGAGAGAGTGATTTAATTTCAAAGCGTAAAGACACAATCAGGTCAGTAATTGGCCACGGGGGCTGGAGGGGCCAAGGCTAACCTGAGCTGGAGGAACGTGGGTGCCTGCCTGGATGCTCAGAGGCCAAGGGCTGTTCTGAGAGCTGCTTGGACACTCGTGCAGATGGAACAAAGGATCCGTCCAGTCCCAAGAGGGCCCCACCAGCCCTCACGAACGCAACACCAGACTTCCCTGGTGGCGCAGTGGTTAAGAATCCACCTGCCAATGCAGGGGACACGGGTTTGAGCCCTGGTCCGGGAAGATCCCACATGCTGTGGAGCAACTAAGCCGGTGTACCACAACTACTGAGCCGGCGCTCTAGAACCCGCGAGCCCCAACTGCTGAAGCCCACGTGCTTAGAGCCTGTGCTCTGCATCAAGAGAAGCCACCGCAATGAGAAGCCCCCTCTTGCCGCAACTAGAGAAAGCCTCCGTGCAGCAATGCAGACCCAACGCAGCCCAAAATTAATTAATTAATTAATTAAGAGAAAAAAAAGTCTGCCCCTGGGGGCTGGCAGACTGATGCACCAAGTCTTACATCACGTCTACTTAGTATCCTGCATGTCAGGGCCATGCTGGACCTGGGGCTGCCCAGACAGAGTGGGGCCTGCATCACCCTTCCCAGGAGGGAGGGTGGAGGGAAACCCTGCATGACCTCTGAGGCCCTAAGAACCCTTGACTAAGGCTGAGCTCAATTTGAAACAGTGGGTGACCAGAGCAGACATTTCATTCATGTATCAATGAGAATCCAGCACTGGAGGAGCAGAAAACAACGGCCTCGCTCAACCTTGACGCTAATCCTGACATGGACCCTAACCCTAAACTCTGATCCTGACCCTAAGCCCTGACCTAACCTTAGCCTAACCCGTATCCTAAACCTGTACCTTACCCTAACCCATGCTCTACCCGCATCCTACCTGTACCCCAATTCTCACCCATACCCTAACACCCACTCTAACACAGAACCCTAACACCCTGAGACCAAAACCATAAGCCTTAACCAATAAGCAAAACCATAACCATAAGCAAACCATAAAATATATTCATTAACCATACCCATAAATAACTCATTAACCATAAAACTTAAACCATCACAGCAACCATAAACCATACACAGCCCCAACCCTCACACCAGCCCCAGCCCTAATGCTAACCCTCCAAACCACTTACACCAAGCCAAGTCTAATCAGATTATACAAATACATCTTGAAAAAGAAAACTGGGGAATTCCCTGGTGGCCCAGTG